>NC_051180.1:170711989-170865694 GCF_013339695.2 Rhipicephalus sanguineus | reverse complement strand
TGAAATGGCTGATGCTTTAGCGCGCGCATCGCTAGATCTCCCAATAATCCAGGTTCTTCCAGTGGTAGAATATTTCACCGCAATCAGATACAGAAAATTGGCAATTCATACTGATAGGATGGAAACAATAACAACGTGGACGGAATGCAAACATCTAAACTTCCCATGGAAGTCTCATTGGAGCCAATCTAGACAATCTGAAGTTACGATCACCAGATTTCGATGCCGTGTCCCCCCATTAAATCTATACTTACACAGAGCTGGTCTGACGATATCGCCCCTATGTCAATTCTGCGGAGAATTAGAAAATATTGCACATTTCTTTTTGTCATGCCGCAGATATTCAATTATTAGATCACGACTGCTCATTACTCCGCTGTTAAAAATAGGCTTAAACTTAACTGAAGAAATTGTACTAAGCTTCGGAGCCTCAGGGTTGGGATACTGCCATAGGGATGCCTTCAATGCCGTGTGTAATTTCATGCAAACCACTAAACGTGTACCATTTTAATCTTCCTTCAAAAACGCTCTTTATTAAAATGCGGTTCAATATATCTAATTTCACCAAATTGTTCTGATCAGGTTAATACGGCTGTCTGAAATACGAGCTCAATAGCATAATTTTTGAAGTCTTAAGTTGATGTCTTATTTATTATTACCATTTCTACTCTTAATTTTTTTTACCATTTCACATTCTTCGAATAAGATTTTAAACTTCAACTACATATTCTTGGCCCATCCCCCAGAGTGGGTACGTGCCATAGAACAGAAGGCAAAACAACAAACATGTTGCTCATCATCTGTTGCTCGACTGTCCCAAGCATGACACACATAGACAGCGATTCGAATAGGAACTTGATACGCTGGACTCTGAGCGAACGTTTTCGCTGGCGAAAATACTAAGCCCATGGCCGTCTACAATAAACCGCAAAGCAATGAAAGTGCTCGAACGTTGTTATTGAAGACACCAATATTTGCGATAGTTATTGAGCGGACTATATTGAAGGACTGCACCGCGACGGTAGGTGTTGTGTGTTGAAACAACAGTTCTTGAACTTGTAGGACTGTATTATGTACATGGATATATATATATATATATATATATATATATATATATATATATATATATATAAGCTTTATTTCTTATTTTTTATCCTACCAACTAAGTAGAAAAGGGTAGCCGTCACCAAGCCATAGTGACAACTCCTTCATTTATTTTCTATTTCAATAAAAAATCATCTCCGTCACCAAAAAATCCAGAAAGATGCAAATAAAATAAATAATAAAATTTGTAGGGTCCGAGTGAGAATGTAACCTGTGCCGTCTGGCGTGTTCTACCACAGATCCACGTTATAATGTATAGTTGTGCTAGTTTTTGTTTCAACTTTCTGTTACCTTTGAACATGCTAACCTATTGTCCTTTCACCTTGTTTATCTTGATGTTAACCTTGTTTCATATATTTTTGTTGCTTCTCACTGTAAAACATGTAACATATGATCCTACAGATGTGTCTCCTGCGATAACGCCTTTGAGGCAACGAAGGTATCCTGTAAATAAAATAAATCAAATGCTACGCATTTGATTTATTTCACGTCGAGGGTTTCTATCTGCGTATCTATCTATCTATCTATCTATCTATCTATCTATCTATCTATCTATCTATCTATCTATCTATCTATCTATCTATCTATCTATCTATCTATCTATCTATCTATCTATCTACGTCTGGGTGCTCTCGTGACCACGTCCGTCACTTGGTGTAGACCAAAATTGGTGTGGGAAGGTAAGAGGGTTTCGCGAATATGACTGTCTGATCATCACATAAATAACGTGATAATCCTGTCGCGTACGTCGTCAAACTCTTTCCTCCAGACACGTGTGGGACATACCCGTTTACCACGGGCAACGCGATGCGGGTGTGCGCCACAGTTGATTCACAGTTCGTATCTACCCAGGAAAGGTTAGATCTCACATCGGTAATTTAAATGTGTGGGCGTTAAGGAAAACCGGCATCGGCAGCCTGTACCCGACGAATGCAAACAATAAAAGTCAGGATCCCTCAAGGAATCGAACCCAAGCATTCTGCGTGGCAGTCAGGTATTCTACCACAGAGACACCCCAGATCTATGAAGCTGCATTGGAAAGTGACCCTGTGCATGCGCAATGTCTGCACTGCAACCACGTCAATTGTGGTTGTAGTGCTGGTTTTATAATTTCACAACAAAGCAATAAACATTACATATGCACTCCAATGAAAGAGGCGTCATGTTTGGTTAACGTCAGTTGCGGCTCCAGTGTTGGCTCCGCTTTTATTGCAGTCTAATAAACACTACATTTGTATCCCTATGATTGATCAAACTATATTCAAGCATTCCCTGACCCCGGAGGAATAGGCTAACGAAAGTTACGTATGACATCCACATCATCGCATCGTAATGTGCACTTCGTTTCGATAATACTGGCGTCTGTGCTCTAACGTGAGTGCGGACGTTACGTCAGATTATAAGTTACCCTTAAGCCACCAGTGTAGTCCACATGCCTGGTAAGTCCACGATGTGCACACAACTACTGCACTTATAAAAACACGTCGACCCTCCTCGTAACGCTTGGCTCAAAGCCAACAAATGCAGCACATAAAACTACTCGCTGCCTGCTTCGCATGAAACCGATTCCCACAAGGCGTGGGATCTGCCGAATTTTTTCTTGATACTGCTTCTGAAAAAAAGAAAACATTATATGAATGTCATGTAGTAGAAGTAGTCTCCTTAATGCATGTAATATTGCGTGGCAGAAGTGTGGAATCACGCCAGGCGTCTAAGCATATGAACTGCGCAACGAGTGGGTGATTCAAGACCCGCCCATTACAAAGCGCTCAGCTATACTTAATCATCATCAGCAGCAAAAGCATGAAAAGTGAGGAGCTGCGTAGGTTCGCGTGTTGCCTTGCGGACGTGCGGTGGGCCCTTAGCCGATTCGCAAAAGGAATAATTATGGCGTAGTGGGCACTTGACGAGTGTACTTACAGTAGATATTCTAGGATACTTTAAAACGGCCAATGTTACGCGCACAGTCGTTCGTTTCTTTACGGCACGGTTGAGGCATGCACCGAGAACAGAAGCTAGGCTAGCAATTGAGAAGGCGAAGAGCACGGGGCCCTATTACGCTATCGCGTTGTACTCGTGAAGGTGAAGCTGAAGCGTCATCCAAGTTTCTTTTTTTTTGTTCATATGTAAATCCTGGACGCTTGACCTCATTGCACGAAAGGCTGCCCTTGCTATAGCCGACTGTGGGGGTATAGGTGTTACTTTGCTGTCTATATACTGGGATTCTGCAAGAATGCGGCAGCCCTCAATGGTTATTTTTGTAATCATTCCTGACACTTAACTGACTGTAACTGAAACTATTTCCAACTAAACTTGTGCTCTTCTATCATATCTATCACGAACCTTGGCAACAACTACCCTTTTCGTATGCTTGTGTCTTTTGCAGATTTTCTTTCTGAACCGGAAGTCGGCAGGTAAAGCTGGTGTGCAGCGCGAAATACGAGAGTGTTACTCGATACTCGCGCCACAAAAAACGAAATCTTAATACGATATTGAAATTGTTGTACGCATCAAGCATTCTAAAGATATTTTTTTCGCCACGGCGAACCAAAATTATGAGCTCTGAATAAAAAAAAGACAAAGTAAACCAGGTTTCATCAATTCGGCGGATCGAGAAATTCAAGCCTTTGAACAATCTAGGGTTTCCTTAATGATGAGTGCATGAAATAAATGACACGAATGGAATAGTTTTTATTTTTATTTTGCGCGTGTGGTAGAGTCTATTGACCTATGCTGTCCATTGAGCTGGCCATGCATGGCAAGGATCCAGGATCCGTGTTCTCACGAACGAACAAAAGTAGTAATTTACACATTAGGCACTTGCATATTTGATGACAAATCCATGTCCGCGTATGCTCCAGAAAACCTGGATTTCCTAAGAGCCTTCCTATTCCATTGTTTCTTACGCTCGCTTTAAGCAGCAATGCTATTTACATGTCATACACGACATATTATAACCACGGGCGTCGCAGTGGTAGTGATACCAAGTAATTCAGACACCCTGGGGCCATCTTACATACATCAAACGGACATTACACGAGCGTTCTTGCATTTACCTCCTAAAAAAGCAACCGGCATGGCATATTTTTCAATCCCGCAACCTCGAGCTGAGGAGCACTAGTCCACAGCCTCTTAGCCATTACAGCAAGTTCTAACAGGGTGCTTGGATTCCACCGTGTACAAAGAAGTTACTTCCATGGCCACACAAAACACTTTCGCTCGCATTTTCAACATATCTTCTACTCCTAAATATTCTAGCAGAGGTCACACATTGTGGCAATCGGTTCCATGCGAAGCAGTCAGCGAGTAATTGCTTGTGCTGCATTTTTTGGCTATGAGCCAAGTGTTGCGAGGTACATCGACGTGCTTGTGTAAATGGAATAGTGTGCATATGGCGGGCTTAACAAGCACGTCGGCAACACTGGCGCTTCAGGCCGTTCCTGGATTAACATACTGCCAATTACCTGTGGCCCTACCAGCATACTATGCGGGTATGTGCCACACGTGACTGGGTGGAAGGGTTTCCTGACAAACGCGACGGGCTTTTCATGTCATAAATGTCATGATCTCACATTCATGCTCCCCATGCACTAACGTCATTGTCGGCACTGAGGATGTGTTCCGCTATTATCTAAGTTAATATTATTGGCCGAGGCGCCATCGACGTGGAACGCGAAATAGCGTATCATACCAACATGCACCGTGACAATTGCGTATGCACTACATTCATTGCATTGATGCAGAACGAATCTCTTTTTTCAAATAGGTTGTTTTTTTTTTCCTTTTTTAACAGCCCATGGTCCCCTGGTTTTTCTGGAAGATGTTTACCAATAGGCTTCCAAAGCAGTGTCGAGCGGCGCAACTGCTCTTATCGCAACTGGGGGCATCCACGGCCACAACACCGCGCACGCGCAGTGCTCCCGGATTTAATCTGTGGCGCTTCACAATGTAACTATTGCTGACTAGCAGTGCTCTCAACCGAACAAGAAGCGCATGCGCGCGCGTGTCCTTGCCGCCGCCGCTGGCAAATCCGGCGACAAACCGCCTACGCGGGCAGCTTCTGCCCCCGTTAACGCATAGCTCAGCCGCGCGAGTGTCGCGCCCAAACTTGAGCTTGGGTTCCCTATAAAGCACAGCTGGTCGCAACCAACCGTTGTGTGTGCCACTGCTCTACCTTGTCCGTCGTCTTCTTGACTGGTTGATGCTATAGCGCCATGTACCAATTGACCCAGACTTCGACTTTATTGCAACTCATATAACGGTGCCTGCATGCGGCAAGATAACTTTCTGGTTAACCTTTCTACCTTTTCTTTATTCCTTCTCTCTCTCTCTCGAAGGCATCTGAGTAAGCACTTTATAGCGCTCAGTCACGCATCTGCACTCAAAGTGAGTCACATGTTGTATCCCCAATAAAACGGCGAAATTACCTCTGTTTGCATAGGGGTTGGCATGCCAAGTTTACAGCGTTCTACGACGTTCTTTTTTTAGATGCGAAGCAGCTTTTGCGCTGGGCTTTGTCCGTGGTTCCATTGGCGACCGTCCGCTTTCTCAAACCTACCAAAGCCATCTGTAACATATTGAGCGCGCGCTTGCGCCAAGGAGAAGTTTTCTTCGTCTTGTTCTTCGACCGCCTTCATGATGATACGTGCAGAGCACTTTAGGGGCCCGGGCTGCCGTATGCTGTCCTAGCTGGGCGTAACGCAGACAAAAGCACGGGTGCTGGCACGCGCTAGCGCTTTCGGGCCTGTGTAAGGGGCTGGGTAAGACGCTGTGGCTTCTCCTCCTTACACTCTCTCAGCAATCACGTGGTGGCGTCGGGGAACGAGATTCTGCAGACGCGCGATGAACCAGCGCGGCGTGCTCCAACAAGAGTTCGGGACGAGTAACAGCAACAGCACCTACAGTGAATTCATGGTTTGCTTCACATGCAAGGACGCGTTAACATCGGGCAAGGTGCCCGTGATGAACGCAACTTTAACCCATAAATGCCCAGTGTCCTACACATAGGACGCTTCTTTGATGCACTCTAACATTGCTATTTCTTTAGCTGATGACTAGCGCCACCTACAGCACATCAAGCAGGCCTCATTCTCAACGTGTGCAAGCCTAGACATTGCTTGCTGTTCATGCTGCCACGTGCCGACCACTTTCTCCGGGCAAACGCGTGCTTTGCGTGAAAGACGTCATGAAGAAGACGAAGTGCAATGTCGGTGTGCACGTGAAATGTTTCAAGGCTTACCACACCCGCACATAGCACCCCTAATGCCCCGTGTCCTATATGTATAGGATGCCTTGAAAAACAGTGTTACGTTTACCAGGCAGTAAATAAAGAACTCGTGCTTTCTTTTGAGGGTAGAAGTACACTTTTTGTGCAAAAAAAAATGTTTGTGTTGTCATTTTCTTTAGTTTGGGCATATATGGGTTAAGTCGTCCCATGCGCTCCTTCGCATCCCCACATGGTTCCCTTTAGTGGGAGATGGTAATTTTTTTCTTTTTGTTTAGGGGCATATCAGAGCAAGCGGCAACCTTCGGAGTTGTTAAATCCTTCATTAAGCTGTACTCTCCTTAACACTGCCGAATACACCACGACATCCACTCGCGCCATAGTGTGCCCCCAGCTTAAGAGTTATTTACAGCACACATTCAAGCAATATCTTAACTATGCGAATGATGACAAGGAAGGGTCGCTCTTGCTATAAAGGCAGCGTGTTTTTGCAACACATGCCCTTGACATCAAGCGTCCTCATTGCCCAGGCTTATCTGTGGAACAACGCGCACGTGCCAAGGTAGTCCAGAGACAGACAACCCTCTCTTGAATTCCTCGAACGAAGAAAGAAGCAACTTGAAACAACTGCCACGAGCAATAACTGTCAACCAGCGGCTTCTGCCAAGTAGAGCAATCGCGGCATGGGAAACTCAGATGTAACTGTCACTCTGCAGTGGGTCACTGCTGTACGGACATAATGTTTGTGGTCGTGACGTCACAAGAGGCGCCAATATACAACCGTCAGACCAATGGTGCCGTGGACCGCTTATCAAACGCTCAGTCTCATAAACTGCTCGTCGGCAGGCTGTGTACGCAGCACATAAGACGTCTGGTCAGAACCGACTGAGGCACACTCGATTACCACGCACCTGTACGACCAGCGCTGAGTGAGTAGAGACAAACACACCCCCACCACCCTTTTCTTCTAAACTAAGTGTATCACTTTAAGGTGGTCAGGCTACTTTCCGCGTAAGAATATGTCTTCGTACCACTGCCACTCAGGCACAATATCGCACCCTAATATCATAATTAGGTCGCGGTGCGGTGTGCAGCAAATTAATACAAATAAGCAACGTATCACTTTTTATTGATAATTTTATAAATGGCTATTCCACTTTCATTCTAATAGGCATACCTTTGTGGTCCTCTCGCATTTGACTCCACTGCATGCGTGATAGGTCACGTCAATTAGTAATCAAATGAAATGGACTCTATGCCAAAAAAATGGCCTCTCAATACGACGCGTTATTTTACGATGTAACTCTTGCGTGTCATAAATTTGGTATCGCTTAAATGCCACTGCTAAAAAACGGAGATCGACGCACGAAAAGAATGCCCCTCTATGTAAAGACTCTTTCCCGTGCTTTTTTTCGGAAGTGACTTACTTTATGTCATATTTGACGTAAGTGCTTGGATTAGTTGGTAGTTGGGATAGGTCTCCAACCAAGTTGGTAGTTGGGATAGGTTGGGATAGTTGGGATTAGTTGGTAGTTGGGATATGTAGTGATCCAAAAGAACTGTCGGCTGCGCCAAATATAATGTTCCAAAGAAAGCAGTTTGCTTTCAGCCATTTTATTTACATTCGTCCTGGCCTCTTCTTCCTCTTCCTCTAGCCTCTTCTTTTCCGTCTTTTCCAACCAGTTCCCTCTTTCCCGTGCTTTTTTTCTGTTTCATGGTGTAAATCCCTTATTGTACATTTCCCAACGAGAGAAAGGCTGCTCGCTGTGTAAAGAAACCTAACAAGGCGTACACAATGAACATAGTTCATGTCACGCTGCCTATTTTTTCAGCAGGGTGGCCAGTGGGGCTACTCGTTTAGGGGTCATGTATTAGGAGATTAAGAGGTGATCAAACGCATCGGCATACGGTTAAAATGATTAGAAGAGCACACAGTACAGGTGCTCCTATATATTTTATACACTGCTGCTTTCTCAAGTTGAGCTCAAGTGCTCAGAATACTCGATTACCTCCTCCTTGCATAATTGCGATTCTACTGTGCATAGTTCATAACGTTACTTACATGGTTGATCTAACTTCGAAATCGAGACGCAGTATTTTCTTTAGCTCAGCGAATAACCATGTTTTATGGTCTAACGCTTCTTACAGGAGCTCTAACTCATTCCAAAGTATTGTTTTTAGGTGCACTTATCCTGAACGTCTATTTGTTCGCAACGCTGAGTACGGCATTCACAACCCGATGGTCTCTACTTTTCTGCAGGAAAACCCAAATTCCAGCCATGCAGACGAAAGTGATCGTCCCAGTTCTTGTGACATTGGTCGTCGCTGTGGCGGGTCTCTCGGCGGCCATTCTCGACGAACATGTGGTGTGTCCTGTCGTGGACCACAAGGGCGATGATGTCACGTACTTTCCTAACATCTACAACTGCTCCACATTCTACGTGTGCTCTCAGGTAAGAGTAGCTGCGAGCTTAACAAAAATGAGAGGACCTGTACTAAAATTAAACGCAGAAACTTCCCTTGAGCCTTCTTTCCCGCCTACAAACGACAGGCCTGATCAAGCCTGGCGAACCATCCGGCCTTGATCGTCAGACTCACGGTCCGTGCGAGGGCACGACTATACCTCACAACTGACTATACTTGCACAAACAAAGCAATGCGAGAGCTAGTGTTTCTAAACGGGGTCTTTCGAAACTCTACAAGGGAAGCGAACCTTTTGGCCTATGTGACGATTTTACGCCCTGTCTCAATGCGAGCGTGGCATTGTTCCCGTCTACCCATAATCATATTGCTACTACTGAGGCTGTCCAGCGCAAAGCCGCGCGTTTTATATGTAACATATATAGGCGCATGGACTCGCCTACGCAGATGCTGTCACACGCTAACCAGTCATGCGATGCTGTCCCGACTCAAATTTTCGTATCTCATCCTGAATAACAATGTTACACCCGTGCCACACGGGCACAGAAAATGACATTCGGTAGTGAAGGCATTCAGTTCCCGAATGACATTTTTTTCGGCGGAGCTGCTACACGTCCAAACTGAATGACATTTGACTTGATGATGTCGATCGCAGGATCTTTTGTAGTGAGCAATAGTTGAGTAGTTATAAAAAGATAAACATGCGTTTACAAGCTTCATATACCTCCGAGAATAATTAAATGTAGAAATAAGCATATTACACTGCCTTTAGCTTGAGTTCGTTGCTTTGTTTCACGACGTTGCAGCTGACCGTAGCAACCGAAGCCAATACTAGTCCGATCCACAGCGTAAAAAAGAAATTGGCGCCTGTCGCATCCAAAATACAGCGTTTGAAGCGCTTGTGTAAGTGATTAGTGTAAATAAAAGACGTGAAAACTTTATTTTTAGCTGAATAGGATGTCGTTTTATATAACTTAGGTATATCGCACTTCGTCAGCTGTGCCGTCGAGAGTATGCATTTCTCAGTGGAATGAGTTCTGGCGATGGCATTAGGTGACGAATGGCATTTGGGCGAATGCCATTTCGTTCGTCCGTGTGGCACCGCGCGAATGGCATTAAATCTGAAGGCATTAGGACGCAAATGCCATTTTCTGTGCCCGTGTGGCACGGGTATTAAACTGGATTCAAACACCTATATTTCCTTCAACACTTCCAGCGAAACCCGTCGTAAGCATCACCTCACACTCCAAGAACACTTTCGCGCGAACAATACGTTTAGTTCTTTATTCTTTTCGCGGTCTGTTCGGGAGGGTAACGCTTTAGCCGAGACGGTGGTCGCACAGCCCACTGTTAACAAATTTGTAAAACTTGCTGGTCAAACCGTGCTTTCAGCAACGCGTTAGCGACGCTATCACTACTGTGTTTACCATTGTCCCTCTGACCTGTATATTTGAAAGTTGTGATGTAACATGGTAAATGTTTCTTATCAATTTGATATTTCATGTGCTTGCCTTTTCCATTCTTTTTTCGTGTCATTATCTTTCTCAGTATTCATATGTTACAGAGACAAAGCTCTCTTGCGTTATCTCTCTTGCACTACATAATACCGTAGCTTAATTATGATTTCTTATCATTATTTTTTGTAACCTTATCTAAAAATTATTGCATATTTTTGCGCACTCTATTGTATTCTTGTGTATACTCTATATAAACACACTGCTGTAAAAATCCCAGACGGGATTGACAGCATTACTTAATAAAAGATAAAAAAATAAATACCTAGCCGCATTGCCGATGCTCTGCTCGCACCGCTGGTCGCTGCTGCCTTATTAGACGGTACATCTTACTTGGTCGCCATTCCAACTGGCAGCGGTGTTGTCGGAACCGCAACGCAAACAAAGCTCTTATCAATCGATAGTTTGTTACTGGAGACCACCGTAGCTTCCATTCTGGAGCTTCAAACTCACGCGCCTCCAGCCATCGTGATCGACAGAGCAGACCCACCGACGCCGTTGCCTCTGTTGGTCACCTGCACCGCTGTTGCTCGGCAACGTGACCCGAAGGTCTTCAGTTGTACAGAATGCACCAACGTTGAATACTCATTTTGACGCTATAGCGTTAAAGAGCTCGCTTCTCAGAAATTCTGCCGTCGGTGTCGGCGTCGTTGGTTGTGAGCGAAAAATCAGCGTTCCCCGTGAGCAAAAGATCGATAAAGGTACAACTAAAGTCAATAATAAAAGAAGTTCGGTTCGAATGAGAACAGAACTCAGGTCTACTGCGTGGAAAGCAAATGTTTTACTACGGAGCTACATTATTCCTTAAACGTGCTTCGGAAAAAAAAACAATCTATGAATGTCATATAGTGGAGGGAGTGTCATTAACGCATGCAATATTGCGTGGCACAAGCGCAATGGTGCCAGGCGTCAAAACGTGTGAATTGCGCAATCAGTGGGTGTTTTACAGGCGCACCCATTGCAAAGCGTTAAGGCATATTTAACCATCAGCAGCAGCAAAAGCATCAACAAAGTGAGCAGCCGCGTAGGTTAGCATGTCGCCTTACGGACGCGTAGCGGACCCTTCGATAAATCGCAGAACGAAAAACTTATGACGTAGTGGGCAGAGCGCAACTTTACCTGCAGTTGGCGTTCTAAAATAGTTCGGAATGGCCAATGTTAGGCGCACGGACGTTCGTTTTCTTGCGGCATGCTTGAGGCATGCACCGAGAATGGAAGCGAGGCTAGCAATTGAGAAGGCGATGCGCACGGAGCCCGATCACGCCATCGCGTTCTACCCTTGAAGGCAAAGCTCAAGCGTCTTCTAAGTTTTTCCTCTTATGAAAAGTTCAGCGATCACAACAACTGAGCTGAACCCTTCACGTTGGCCAGCGTCATATTCTATACTACTGATGCTACCCAACTGTACTACGATGAAAGCAACAGAACTTCCGAAACTGGTCGAATGTTAAAGATGTTTTTTGAAGTGTTCGGTCAACCCATTGTCTGCAAGCTGCGTGCTAAACAGCCCAAGCACAAAACAATGTCGAAACCTTCAAGAGTAACACCGAAGATGTCATTGGAATTTATCAGAAACAGTAGAAAGGCACTGATAATCACTGCTGCCTTCAGGTGTATCACGCTGGTAGCCTGTCGCAACTTCTAGCGGCCTTGTTCGAACCGCACCACCGATAAATATATTATCAGCTTTTTCAATAATTAATGTATTTATTTATTTTTTATTTATTTATTTATTTATTTACTGATACTGTCAGCCCTTAGACAGGGCTATTATAAAATTACTATTATTCATTTATAGGCTTCTTCAAGGTATTAAACTAGTTTATTGTATATTCTGCTCGACGTGTTGTAAGCGTGAACTTTTGCACGCTTTTGTGTTTTTGCTAAAGGTAAGCATTTGAATTTTGAGGAATTAACAAGATACATGCTTTTAAAGCACGCGAATTATTTTCTCTTCCGCGTACATATTGGTCGCAGTCTTCTTCTGTCAGGATGACAAGATCTCCTTCAACTCGTACTCAACATGAGTCGATCTGACCGTTCAGTTCGGCAACCACAGAAGGTTTTCATGCAACATTTCGTTACCTCCACCATTTCCATTCACAGGGACGATATTGTTGTCAACGCAGACGTCACAAATTGGCCTATTGTAAGATATACGATAGTCAACGTGAGAGATTCTGCAAGAAGCACATACTTCAGAAGGAGGCACAAGGCGTTTATTTAAATATCTATGGTAGACATACTCGTTGAGAAGTGTCGCACTGACTCACTTTTGACTCCTTTTTGACTCACTTTTTCTCTCCATGTGTCTGCCAGCATATTGCATATTTATCAACACTTCTGTTTGTTTACAAACAAATCATGCACCCAGAACCCGCTTTGCACATTGACTTTCGAAATTTTAATTGCTGGATATTTATTTTTACGCTGAATTGATATTCCTTGTCTATGTTGATTGGCACTTGCTTCATTTACCTATACTAAGCATGCCAGCTAATGGTTGTGCTTATCCATCCCTCATGAGAAGCTCGTGTACTATTAATATATCGCATAACAAAGGCAATCAGATTTCAGCCACAACTTTCACTTCCTAGAGAGAGGCTCAACAACGTTGCCAGTGCAATAATTTTAGAAGGGGTCTCCGAAAGAACGACTGCAGTGGCAAGCTTCGAGGCCCTATGTCCTTCGGTCTTGATCTAGGTGAAAAAGCTTTTATTTCTGAGCCTACCTTTACCCAAATGTAAGAAACTATCTCTCAAGAGGAAGGTATATAACAGCTGCATCTTACCGGTACTTAGCTACGGAGCAGAAACCTGGAGACTTACAAAGAGGGTTCAACTTAAATTGAGGACAACGCAGCGAGCGATGGAAAGGAAAATGCTACGTGTAACCTTAAGAGACAGGAAGAGAGCAGAATGGGTCAGGGAACAAACGGGGGTTAAGGATATCATAGTTGAAATCAAGAAGAAGAAATGGATATGGGCCGGGCACGTAGCACGTCGGCAGAATAACCGGTGGTCATTAAGGGTAACTGACTGGATTCCAAGAGATGGCAAACGCGTGAGGGGGAGACAAAAAATTAGGTGGGTAGATGAGACTAAGAAGTTTGTAGGTATATAACGTGGCAGCAGAAAGCACAGGACCGGGTTGATAGGCGGAACATGGGAGAGGCCTTTGCTCTGCAGTGGGCGTAGACAGGCTGATGATGATGATGATGATGATGATGATGAAACATTTCCCGAGAAAGCTCAACAGGCATTGCCTTTTAACGCAGGGCGTTCCAAAACTCATGGCATGCCCTGATGGACTGCACTTCAACCGCACGGTGAACGTGTGCGATCACTCGTATCGGACTGAATGCGACGAGGTTCGTCTCCCAAAGCCTCTCTTGCCAACTACCGAGGCCCCTCCTGCGACCGAAAGGATTATCATCACCCAAGTCGTCAAAGAAATCATCAAGAATGCTGATGACCAAGCACCATCGTCGTAGGCAATAAAATTCATGAGAAAAAAGAAACAAGATGATCTCATGCTGACCTAGAACATCGCTTTTCAACCAGGTGTTAACACCGCCGTTAACCGGTCGTTTAAGAAACCAATTCAGCAGTACATATACCAATTGGTGTACATTTCTGAGAAACTGCGACACAATTTCCTAAGCTGCCATGATGATTTCAAAACAAGTACACTGTTATAACGTGGGCCATTATATTCACCCGTTACCTACCTACATCACCTGTAGCGCTTAGATACACAAAAAGACAAAGACCTTCCTAAACATTTGTATGTTAATTCACAGCTCCGAAAACTCTTGCAATAACGCAGCTCATGATCCGTCGTACACGTGAAACTAAATGTGTTCACGGTAATTTTGTGGCGCCGAGACTCCACGGGCCCGCGTGGTGCGAACGTTGTGTTCGCACCACGCGGGCCCGTGGAGTCTCGGCGCCACAAAATTACCTTCGCAAGATACATGGTCAACGAGCCTCATGGAAACGTAGCAGGTAAGTTTCTTTACGGTACGATCCGGCGACGATAAACTGTACCCGACTGGACGCATGCTCAACGTGCGATCGGTCGGTCCGGTACGACGAAACGTCGCCGTTCCGTCTACCGCACCGCCGCGTCAGACATGGGATGGCACGCGAAATAGAACCGTGTGCTTTGCCCTTAACAGTATCTCGTAAACGGAACTGTATTTGCTGAATTTCCCTTCGAGTTTTGAATTGTTGATTTATAATTTTTTTGGAAAGGACACTAGCTGATATGATTCTATGGGAAAAATATTATGTTCCCGACTCGGGCATCGCCTACGGTAGCTGCAGTTAGGGTGTCCCTTGTGGATACACCGGCGGCTTAAACTCCCCAGGACCTTTCAATAATGTTCTTGACTGACTGACTAGCATTTTACCGCTCGTCCTGTTTCTGTTCCCTCTCCTTTCCTGTCCTAGTTTTTTTCGCGCGGGTTCAAGTGATGCACAAGGGGAACCAACTCGGCCAAATCAACAAACTATTACTAGCGGATACGTCATATGTATCAAGCATTCTCAGCCACGCTGCGATGCAAGAACTAAGTGTATGTAATCAATGTGATGAGGAGTGTCGTGAGCTCTCCAAGACCTTCACTACGCATAACCAAGAGCGGCAGAAGAGCATTCGCGGTGACAACACCACTTCTGCGCCCCGCACCTCCACCAAATTATAAAGAGGTTATTAGCGGCGAAGATACTCGACGATACAGCGACAGTCAAGGCGGGGCCGACTCTCAGCGCAAGCTGCGTTCTCTTCGAGCCGAAGAGGGCGACCTACTAGAAGGTGCTCGAGAGGACGACCCATTACCAAGTTCGAACGCTTCGCTACAAATGTTTCATTGTTTGGTAGTCTTTGGTGGCGTTTCCAAACATGCAACAAACACTAATATCTTTTCTTGAGGAGAACTTCTTGGCTTAGTTGGTATTGCCGGCTGTATGACATACTGCCGCTAGTAAAAAGTACACACACAGAAGAAAGACGAACAGGACGACAAAATGGCGGCCTTTTGTCGTCCCGTTCGTCTCTCTTCTGTGTGTGTACTTTTTACTAGCGGCAGTATGTCATACAGCAAGCACACTGATATCTTTTCTGAGCCTCGAGAGATGCATTTCTGCTAACAGCTGCTGCCCGCTATTGTAGACAGCCGCGAACACTCCTCGACAAGCTTCCATGTCACCCGTCCCTGAGGCCATCGAAACGTTTTCGTTTCTTCTGTGTTCCTTCCGCTGCCTTGTGGGTGGCCATAGGCCCATTGCTGCCATTTAATTATATTGTCGGGTGCTCCGACGAAGCATCGTATTGCCGGTGTAAGCTTATCTCCCATGTCAAATGACCTCACATGAACAAATGGAGGATTGTAATTGTGAGGCCTTGTTTCTTTCACACAACGTTAATGAAAACCAGCAGATATTGAAAGCAAGGAAAGCATCTGGGACGTTAACTGTACTGTTTAAAGTGTATTGTAGTAACTGTGATATAGATGTGAAGAATGTGAAGTGGACGCAAAGACAACTTGCCGCCGGTAGGGGCCAAACCTGCTACTTTCAGATTACGCGCCTGATGCTCTTACCAAATGAGCGACGACGGCGATCGTCGCCTCGTCCACTTTGTGCAGCATTTATGTGTATGCAAATCCTGGGAATGTTAGTCGACGCCACTCGCAGGACAGGACGGTGAATATGGAACACTCACTTTTTGCCAGCTGGCGTCACTTAGCACGTGATCTTTTAACGAGCGGACAGCCGGCCAATAAGTCGTCGCATGCTACCTGAAGGCATCAAGTCTGCCAGAACGAGAACCTCGCTATGAATAAATGAAGGAATAGAACTTTGACGGCTCGTTTCTTCGCTTGACACAACGTTAATGAAATCCAACAGATGATGAGGCCATGGAATGTATAGGCGACGTTAATTGTACTGTTTTAAGTGCATTGTAGTGAATGTGATACAGATATGAAGAAAGTAAAGTCGACAAAAAGACGACGTGACCCCAGCAGGGATGGAACCTGCAACAAATTACACTCAAAGCGTAAATCCACAGTCCTGTGGAGAAACACGAAAGAACCTAACACACCTTGGCGAAGTACTAGACCGTGATTTCAACTAGAAAATTCATGTTCACTCTCTGTGCAAAGAACTCCACCAACTAGACCATTAACAAGCCTTGCTCTGCCTGCTTTACGTTTTTTATGTGCCGCCAGCACTTCGATGTAATGGCATTGAAAACAATTTATTTTGCATTATTTCATATTCAATTGTAACATTGCATCGAAGCTTGGTGACATACATACGATTTTTATATAAGGCCACTAATATTACGGGAAAGACGCACCATTGATTATATGTCAACTAAACCACTATTTCGTGAATACCAAATCATGCCCCTATAGCAACTTATAAATTGCAAAACAACAATAATGCTCCCAATCACTGCTCCTTCTTTATGCTTTCACAATTGAAAACAAGAGACCCTCACTGTGGTAACTTCCTAAAACCAGTGGTTAAACTTGTATACGGGGAAGAGGGGACTTTCTAGTGTTGGCACGTCGTTGCGGAAGAACCTACTAGTTCGAGTAAATCAACAGAATGCTTTCATTTTGATGCTTAAATGTCATGTATAAGTTAAGTGTTTTCATTACGTTCTGTAAACTAAGATAAGAAACATGTTGTTAAGTTACTGTATATCTCTGTGTCCTGCCTGTGCGTGCTTGTATTTTATAGTTGCATGGATCCATACTAGCATTCTGCTAAGGGTCCAGATGCTTGCAATGTGTTTTTTATCATATTTCGTTTAATAACATTCAATTCCGTTCAAATTATTGACGCGTGCATTAAAGAGAAAGCACGTGTTCTCGGTTGACACATCGTTAAGAGCCGCCTTTGTGCAACGACGCTTTGTGCGTCAGAACTAGGAAACGTTAACAAGGGTCCTGGAGGCCTGACGAAGCAAGCATGCTGCTATCTATGCTTTCATTTGCCTGAAACCAGCGCCGACCGGGCTGAGTAGAAGTTGCCCTCTAACAACACAAGTTGGTGGTATTTACGCGTTCCCTGCCAACCGACGAGTTAAGATAACGAAGCGTTTTGAGCAGAGCGTGCATTTCTGGCTGCGAACACCGCCCGTATCTTTGCGCGTTCAAGCTGCACTTTTATGTTTGCTCACCTCTACCTGTGGCAACAAAAACAAAGGTAAGAAAGGCGTAAGTTCAGCGCTACTAAACAACGTAAACGAACGTAATTAAGGCATGCTTAGGCTGAAAAGCAGTTATCATGAACAGCGTATTTACCATTCAGCACTTGATATAAGACGTATACACACGACACTGTGGCAAATTTACTTTCGCAGCTTGTGTTCCGCGTTTATATTCCAGTTTTCGCAAACAGGAAACCTTCGCAATAACTCTGCATCGGCTGTCTCAAAAAAGGGCGCTGCGCAACCCTCCCGCATTACAAGGTGAAGTACAGCAGAACTTTCTCCCAGGCGGCTTTTCCAAAGTACACCGCGAATGTAGCCCGGTCAGGCTGTTTCAGCCAGTACCTTGAAGTCACGCTGCCCGTGTACGCCTTGAGGCTTTTACGAAATAATTTATTGGTATTTGTATAAGCATACCAAGTGCACTCGCGCACGAAAGCCTCAGTTTTCCAAGAACTTTGAAAATAAAAGCTGCCGATGAGGCTGAAAGCCGGGTTCTCTCCCTCATAAGTTCTAAGGACAAATTTTAATACCGCACAATACGTCAAAGAGAAGCTGGGTGTACAAAACACAAGAGTTTGACCTCTGACTTTCGCTTCCTAAATCAACGCAAGTCGACGAAATCACCAAACTGATAACACGTAACTATGGCAACCACACAAATAACCAGCGTAGAATGTGAAAGCACAAGGTTGTGATACGTGTTCATGTGCGTAAAGTCATGTACAGAACCAAATTTTTTGGCGCTAAAATAACACAGACACAAATTGCACCAGTTTCCACAGGAAGAAGCACCATTATGTGCGACCGAAATCTCAGAACACAAAAGAAATTTTGCAAGAACAAGCTTAATTTGAAGTGGCCTTTAACATCGTTACGCAACGTCGTGATGATTTGAATTTAGTACATTGGAAATTGTACTCATGAGCCACTGATCTGTGTAATTACCATTTGGTAGCATATTCCAGTGCTGACAACGTCATTCGGTTTATGTGTGTTCCTTATTGTAAGTTAGCCGAGGCGGCTACGTAAGAGAGAAGTGAGAAAAAAACTTTATTAGAAAATCAGTCAATGCACGCCAGGAGAAACTCTACCTCCCCAGTCAAACACGACCACCGACATACTTATGAAGTTAGAGGCATAAAACACTCTCGATGAGCTTATTGAGGCTGCCGTTACCGCGCACCATCAAAGGCTACCCGGACCAAAAACGGGGAGAGCAATATTAAAGAGATTGGGCTACGAGCCTAAGCATTAGCAAGTGCGCTCAAAAAACATACTGGGACAGATCATGGACAAGATAAAGATACATCTGCTACCCAAAAACAAGAAGCCTACCTTTCAAGAAGGCATACGTAAACACAGGGTGGAGGCATTGCAAGCTAAGTACACCAGTCGACAGGACGTCCTATATACGGACGCTACGTAATATGAGAGCAAAGCTGCACACACGGCAGCGGCAGTTTGGGAAAAAGGAATCCTGATGGCTTGTTGCACAGTCAGTGGCGTCGGGCCGGTAGGAGCCGAAGAAGTCGCAATAATCTTGGCCATCAGTAAAAAGAGGGTATTAGCGGTGGCCACAAGCGTATATGGTGGTCATCAGCGACAGCTGTGAGGAATCGGGAAGGGTGGCGGAGACTGCCGTACGTATATTAAACAGGGTAGGAGGACCCAGAGAGATGATTCTGCTCCTCTGAGCACCAGCTCACCAGTGACTTAGAGGAAACGAAGAGGCTCATTTGGCCGCCCGGGGTCTCACACACCAGTCGACCCTTGGAACCTGTCAAGTTGCCGAAATCAGAAACAGAAGAGAGGATATGCGTGCATACCAAGAAATCACAGCACGCTACAGACTAAATCGGCAAATATACCCGGGAGTGGACAGATCGCTCAGTAAGAAAGGGGAAGCTATGTGGCGAAAATTACAGACGCTGGTGTTTCCAAACCCCATACCCTGCAGCAAGTGCCACCCAGAAGTATTCACGTCACAGTGCAAATTTTGTGATGAGGCAGCAAATTTGATCCACATGGTGTGGACATGTCATACTCGTTACAATAAAACACTCCTTTGGGTTAGTTGGTACAAGTTGAACATAGGTTGCTGAGTTTCGCGCTGCATGGTCGGTAACAGTAGACACTTTCAAGGCACAGAAAAAAAAAACAGAACCAGAAAACGAGGGCACAAGCTATCAACTGTTAATCTTTCATGAGGCATCACGTGAGACTGCCGCAAAAAAGAAGGAAAGAGAAGGAGGGAGGAGGTGAAAGTGTAAAGATGAAAACTGATAAATCAAACCAGAGTAGTGGAGTGCGGCCCAATGTTCCGTATTCGATGCAAAGGCACAAGCTGCCTGATCGATGCACTGTTTCAACTAATACCAGCAGATCTACAGGGTTTTGTTCCCCATTAAACAGATCTTAATTTTCTCCATATTCACGACCACTCCAGACGCATCGCAAATCTGCTTAGTCTTCTTGAATACTACTTTTGTCCGAATAAAAATACGCTATGTTGTCATTTTATCATTAACACACTTAAGCTTAAACAATATTAAACATCATCATTCGTTCAAACATGCTGAACATGCAAACTAGGTAGCGGGAGAACTGCCTCTATAGAAATTAGTAGGGTGGTTGTACTGCACGAGATAGGTTACCAAGCTACAATTCCTCGACCTTGGTAACGTGTTTTGCGTACTTTTGCAGTTCCTAATTCATCTGATGACATCAGCTTTATGGGGCGTTCATTCTTAAATCGATAAAACAATCGAGATGCGTTTCCTACGTTGAGGATCTACAGGAATGGAATTGAACTGCCCGGCCATTCCAGGAGTGGGAATGGGCTAAGTTTTTTCATTCCGAGGAATTGAAAGGAATGGAATTACGGCAAGTTTTAATTCCCCGGAATGGAATTGGAATGGAATGGAGGCGGCCATAATTCTTCATCACCACCAGCCACAGCACAAAGTGCACATAGTGCCTTACAGATGTGAATTGTGTACCACGATTATCCGAAGAATGACGAAAAATGGAATAGTGGGAACTTCGTTACTTCAGAAAAATTGCGATGATTTATGGCGTAGTGGGTACCTTGCATGTGTACTTGTATTAGTTGCCCCAAGAGACTCTGCAACGGGATCTACAATTCCGCTCTTCCAGCTTTCGCTGTTACTGTGCTGCGTGTTCCGAGCAGGTCTGGCGACCTTTTTTATCAGAACAGCGGTCTCGCACATCAGAGAGTACACTCAATGACGCGCTGTTTCTGAGATCGTACCCACTCCCTTGACTCAAAGCATTGAGCCCACTCGAAGGATTCGTATTTGTCTTTCGAGTAAATAAATACGATAACTTTCAAATTAATACTGGTGTGTACTAGTTAATAGAAATTCATGGTACAGTTACTTCCGCTCCTTTGAACAACCTGTTTTACTTTGTCCCACTTTCTTAAAAGGAGGGCAAGTAACTACATCGCAAATAAAATGTTTTTTGGGCCGTCCGGCAAGCCGAAAATGCCGCCGGGGTCCAAGGTCTTCAAGCCGTCACCTGACGTCATGTGGGACGGGACAGGGGTTATTCCCCTCTTCCCCCCGCCTCGCCCCGACTTTAAATGAGGTTTATTAATTCATTCATTATCATAACCCTGACTTCAAATTTTTGCATACAAAAAAAGAATCCTTACGAATCATTACGGAACATTTTTTTTTTCCTTTCCGGAAAAGAAACGTAACGGCACTCTTTCCGGTGGAACGAAACTAAAAGCAAAACGAAAGACATTTCGTTCCAACGCCCTGCATGCAAGTGTTGCTGTTTCTGCGCATAAGAAGTACTCCGTTAACACCGTTAACATTGACAGAGTATGGATGGAACATTTTTTTTTTTGGTTACGAATGATAAAGGACAGCGAATTTGATATATGTATCTGAAGGCGCTAAATGTTCAGCTGAAGGAAAACGCGTCGAGATCCTATACAATCTAGTTACAATTCATAAAACTGAGATATCTAATTAACGCATAAGTAATTCGTTTGGTATTTGTTTACAAAAATATCTCGGCGATGTTTCCAAAAGTCATAATAGGTAAACCTAATAGCGAAGTAATGTTTAAATTCGAGATACCAGACCAAAGAATACCCCATTTTCGTAGCTTCCTGGCGCCTGCGGCGCTCCTTTAGCTTTATCCTCAAACTGCACGCGTAATAAACTTGCCCGAAATAAATATCTAATTCCGCGTGCATTCGTACATTGCTGAAGTGCTCTATAAAAACCAACGAGCTGTATTTGCACGTGACAGCAATTTCATGCAAAGCATCTCACGCATCCTACAACTCTTTGACATACAGCACCGGATAAAGCATCCTGAGATTACCTCCACCGGCTGCAGCCACAAAAGACGACCAGGCCACAGAAGCATTCAGCGATTGGGTAACTATACTGCAACCCCTGCTCTCAAATTGGTCTGCCTCATCAGCGGGCGACGATCTAAAGCTCACACATCAGAACTGAGCCAGTTGTAAAACACGCACAGCGATGACGCCAAGCAGCGCTTATCAAATACGACGCCTTGTAAAGTGAATTTCAGCTGATTGCGCGCTGTATATAAGACCACTGTCTGAAGATGACCGTCAGGCACTCGAGCGACGACGCGGCACTGTGTGAAGAGTTGCAGGTGAGTACGAATGATTTCCATAACATGTTCGACAAAATTAGCTTGGGTAACGTGTCCTCGCGTAACACGCTGACGAGAATAAATGCGCTTCATTTTCTAGCATTATGTTATCTGAACGTCTTGACGAAAGCTGCTTCCAGTTGAGCTACAGCACCGCCTGCTTTCCCATCCACTTTATTAAGTATTTCATGTTGCGTATACCCTGGGAGTGTGGGCAGCTCAACTCGTAGAGCAGCGGACGCGTTATCAGAAAGTTGTAGGCTCGGTTTCTACCCGCGAAAGGTTTATTTTCCAGCTACTTGATTTCTTTTCCATTTATGTCACAATTACAATACTATAGCCAAAACATACAAGTAATCTACCCTATATCTTCCTTAGCTTCATTGTATTTTGGATTTCATTAGGCTGTGTCTAACAAAAAAACGAGCTCTTGATCAATCTGCCCTCTGCCGTTAAGAAAAGACGGGATACATGCAGGAGAAATAGCCATCATGTACTACATACTGCACGTACAAAGAAAGCAAGAGTTCATAAGGGACGCGTCATTAATTTATTGTTGTAGTATAGGTTTTTCCTGTAGTATAGGCTGTTAGGAAAGTTGTCGCCGTCCTGGTCTTTTAGCGCGACGAATGAGCTGTGTGCTGGATTTTTGAGGCGCCAAAATTTTCTAACATTGTGGTTCAGCATAGATGGCAGGATTGCGGACATTTTAGCATTTTAGCAGATTTGAGTGCTGTGCCTAAGCCTCAAAGGCTGGCTGATAGACAAGCCTCCTTAATTTAGCCCGCCCTAGTTTAGCTAAACGATAGAATCGCTTCTTCCTGACCAACAAACACCTAAGATTACGAACAAATCAAGGGGCACGTGGGCTTCCTTCGTTTCGGGATGCATTATTTGATTGGTTGGTGCACTTCCCAGTTACACCACATCCCAGTTACCTTCAACAGACCGGTTCACGAAACCTTCTGAGCAGCCTATTAGTGCGGCTAGTTGAATGCTTTGAAAGCTAGCTCTGTTCTAGAGGTCTGGTATAGTTTCACCTTTCTTCCGAGTTTTAGAATTCGGCATGTTATGTGAAATACAACTACAAATACCCTTATCACTGCTTCCTAGCAAATGGGCAATGTCAAATACGAAGCCTCGATTTGCTGAGCATACTGAATGAAGGACATTTATAACGTTAGTGGATACTCTGATTCCATCCCTTATTAGCTCAGCCACCGAAAATTAAAAAAAGAAAGAATTGACCGCGTATCTGCGTGCTTCGCTGCAAATGTCGTCGAAAGACGATAGTCTTCTGCCGGCCGTACTACATGAGTCCTCCTCCTTAATGTTGAATCTAGCATCGCATTTGCAGCGCAACCCAAAAAACACTAGCGTTTCCAGCGCAGCCTAACGAACACTACGGTCTTTTGAATTACGTACCTACGTATTTTCTAGTAAAGCAACACACCATCCAATACTTATGTATTGATGTTGCGCCTCAGATATGCGTAACATTTGCTTTTTGATCCACAATGTTCACAAGTATGAACGGCGCTACCAGTTCAAGATGGCTGGGCGTTCAGCAAGTGGTTAAACTTTGGCCGGGTGGATGAATCAGGTGACAGACAGACAAACAGCAAGACAGGCAGACAGACCACAATTTCTGCTTTTACGTTCCCCAAGAAAGCCTATCGTCTTTAAAAACACGCGGAGAAATATCTGCGCCAGGACCGAGGACGGCGAATGGCGCAGTAGCAGAGAGCACCACATAAGATTTCGAAAATGGGGGTATGCCATCAAGACGAGAGGCAGTGATATAGGAAAAATGTGCGAGCGAGATTAGTGGCAGTCATTTAACTGGCATTGGTATTGCACATATTTCCACGTGCGTGCTATATGAGAAAGACAAAGACGACAGCGCAAAGGCTCATACGCGTTATACAGGAGCCAGAAAGAAGAAAGAAGAACTCGCTGGCGCGCGGTATTTAAAAGACCGACCTGCTGTTCTTCTCTCGATCTTGTTGTTATGACCTCTCTCTTGACGTCGCGACAATATATATTACAACCAGCTTTTAAAGACGATAGTCTTTCTTGGCGAACTCAAACGCAGAAATTTTGGTCTGTCTGTCTTTCTGTTTGTCTGTCTGTCATCGGATTCAGCCACCCAGCCAAGGTTTAACTAATCTGTGAACGCCCAGGCATCTTGAACTGGTACGGCCGTTTACACTTGTGAACATTGTCGATCAAAAAGCACATATTAAGCATATATGAGGCGCAACATCAATACGTAAGTATTAGGTGGTGTGTTCCTTTACTAGAAAATACATAGATAAGTCATTCTAAAGACCCTAGTGTTTCTTAGGCTGCGCAGAAAATACGACACTGAGCCAGATGCCGCGGCTCAACATAGAGGAGGAGGACTCGTGTAGTACAGCCGGCACAAGACAATCGTCTTTCGACAACATTTGCAGCGAAGCACGCAGATTCGCGGCCAATTTTTTCATCTCCGTTATTCCCGTTCGCTTTGCTTAGCAATAGTCAACACAGTAGGGTGTGCATTTGGGCTTTTTGGTTCATGATTACAAGTGGAAAAACAGTCGAAGTACGTAACACGTTTCCTTTATCATAGTGATGCGAAACTTCCAAATGTATGCTTAGTATACTTTTCGCACGCCTACGTGGCGCATGCGCATCGCCGCTCAACGGTCACTTTGTATATGTGGACGTGCGAGGGGAATGAATGTGCGCTGAGATAACCTTGAGCATCGTCTCTCCGGCCGGCTTCCTTTCCGATTGAGCGAGTTTTCAATATCGTCCGTTTCCACTTCATGTGTCAGTCGCATAGGCATGATACTCTTCAACAACTTGGTGCACACGTCTTCGTCATACTGACTATATCGCGTGTTCCTTTTTTTTTCTTTTGTTCCAGGAAGTAGGCAGTTCCAGTCATGCAAGCAAAAGTGATGGCTCCCGTTTTTGTAGCATTCGTCGTGGCTGTGGCAGCCATCTCGGCGGTCGCTCCTCAAGAACGCCTGGACTGCCCTGCCGTGGACGACAAGGGAGACAACGCCACCTACCTACCAAACCTGTACAACTGCTCCCAATTCTACGTTTGTGCTCAGGTATGCAACATTAGTAAGCAGTACTGAAAGGAGAGAACTAATAGATAGATAGATAGATAGATAGATAGATAGATAGATAGATAGATAGATAGATAGATAGATAGATAGATAGATAGATAGATAGATAGATAGATAGATAGATAGATAGATAGATAGATAGATAGATAGATAGATAGATAGATAGATAGATAGATAGATAGATAGATTAAGTATTCTAATGATGCATGTAACATTGAAGGAAACACTTTTCAGCACTCTTACACTCAGACGAGACAGGTGCGAAGTAGAGGGAGACAGTCAAGCGCTTTTTCGCACTTCTCTCGTCGAAGTATGGAACAATCGTTATGGAATGCCAACCAGCCCATTCTGCTAGCCTTCCTACATTCTCATTCAGTAGGCCTCAGGCCCAACGCAGGCATTCTCTGGAGCCACCTTACAATTCAGTATAGAGCTCTCCAGCAGATTTCACATTTCTCAGTATTTAATGTGCAAAAGCAAAAGGTACCGGACTTTTCACGCTGCCTGGCTCCAGCTAACGACGCAGAAAGGAAAGTGTCAGAGAATTCTACACCGAGAGTACGATGCCGACGACATACAACCCTCCTTCGATGCCGCGCGCCCATCTATTGCAACTTGTCAATAAAAGCTGTGAATGGCAGGAGCATTGTCTTGAGCCCACTAGATCGAAAGTTTTGTGATATTATCCCATGTGTACAAACAACCGCGACTACAGTGGTCTCGAAATTTTCCTGTGAAGAGGTGCACAACGTAATTTTGCTATGCTTAGATTATCACGCTTACACTGTATATAGTAGGGCATTACACAAGACCTCAATAAAAAGCTAAGTTCGATGTAGCTAGAGCATTTGATAATAAATGACGCCGCGGCGGAAATTCTATCGAGCAGCGTTTAACTGCTCCTTTCGACAAGCAGGGCACCAACTTTGTAGAAGAAAATCCGTCGACATCTCAAATGTCAGCTTAGGATCTAAACCAGCTTGTTCGAGCCGCGGTAGTCCGGCGTTTACTTCAGTCAACGCTCAGAATTCAGCGACCGCCTGGGATACGCTGCAATGTGTGCGTGTTGTGAAATGTGGGCACCCGTGGCTTTCTCTTTCTCGCTCACTTTTTACCCCCTTATTCCCCTCCGCATCTGCAGGGCAG
Organism: Rhipicephalus sanguineus; assembly: GCF_013339695.2. Classification (NCBI taxonomy): domain Eukaryota; kingdom Metazoa; phylum Arthropoda; class Arachnida; order Ixodida; family Ixodidae; genus Rhipicephalus; species Rhipicephalus sanguineus. The sequence continues at coordinate 170,839,268 of NC_051180.1, read as the reverse complement.
CAAACTAGACATAATTTTGCAGAGTGGTGCTTGGTTGAAGGAAAGAAGAGTAGTCCCTATCATATCTTCTCTTGCTTTCTTGGTTGTCTCAGATGCGCCACAAATATCTTATTATACATATAATCTACTCGGCCTCTCTTCCTTTTTGTATTCTTTCTTTCTCTCTCTCTCCCTCAGTCATTGCTCACATAGTTGGCCACACAGGGTGTTTTAAACAAATTTAGAAAAAAAATGCCTCAATTGTCCACCCGGTCGTGAAACTAGACGTTCACTTCGGAAAGTTTTAACTTCGAAGATTTTCTTTACATTTCGTACGAACATCACTTCTAATATTCTGGGAATATATTGCTCTATTTCATCGACAACGGGAGCAAGTGTTTCTTTTCGTTACGCTTTTTCTCTCTGAACATCGCAAGTGGTTGGCCTGCCCGGAATGCTTAAAAATCAAAACGAAATATTTGGTTTAGTTCAGATAAGAATAATAATAAATATAAAAAATGCAACACGCTAATCAACCAACGTTGTGCGAAGCAACAGTCGGGCCTCTTGATCGGCCATCTTCTGCTTGCGCCTTTTGTTTATGAAGAGAGATGGCAGGTCTTTGACTTGACAACCGTCGCAACTGTGAGGTGACGTTCCTAGTAGTAAGTCGCTCCAGAAGTAGCAACCAGTGCATCGGTTTTCTTCTATCCGAGTTATCTATTGATACACAATACGAAGCCACCCTGTCTGCGAGATAAAACTATCTGCGAAAACTTGACAGGTCTCCTCTACCGCTACGTTCGTGGACCCGCAAACATTTTTCACCAAACACGTGACCCCACCATGTATCCTGCGCAGTATTTTGACAAAGCATTGCAAGTGGTCAACCTTTATCTCTGAAAGCACTACCACTGTTACTGCTGTCGCAGGGTGTCCCAATGCTGATGGAATGCAAAGGTGGCCTTCACTTCAACCGCAAGTTGAACGTGTGCGACCGCCCGTGGAATGCTCTCTGCGTCGCGCTCTCTCTACCAGGTTCTGAACTGCCGACTACAGTAGTTCCTGTGCCAACCGAGAAGGTCGTCATCACAAAGACAGTCAAGGAGGTCTACAGACCCGTCGACGATGAGGCACCTCAATTGTAAACAATAAAGCTCTTGCTGTGGCACGAGAAACGCAACCGGTGCAGCATAAAAAAAGTCCAGCACACGTATTTCACAGAAGTGACCACGTCACCGTGCATTTAAAGACGCCTGGCATTATTGGACTTCCTAATTACGTTGGACAGACCATAGACGTCTTGCAATTTCTAACCAGCACGTGATAATGCGCCGAACTACACTTTGGCAATGTGTTATGCGTCTACTATCATTGACCCGAAATACTCTTGCGTTAGCAGGAATTGCGTACACTTACATTTCAAATATTGTCGCGTGGTCATGACAGTGAAAAAAGCAAATACTCAAGCCGGTAAAGGATGAAACTGTTTGTTGGGCGAACTTGTGCCCAGAAATAGAATGGCAGTCGCATTACAATGATATCAGCACACAATTGTTGGGCGCAGCAGTATTTACGACACCTTAAAGTTAAGTATAGGTGTACGCTTATTAAAATTTATTTGGCGCTAATCTGATGACAGAACATTTGTAATACATTTGTCTCAAAACTCTTTACAGTACGATATGAAGAGACCGATGTTTCGGACTAGCTAAGCTTTTACGACGTTGACATCAAGGCATCAACTACGCCTTACTAAACTTAAAAAACACGGCCTAAATGTCCACTACACGTCACAAATTGGCAGGAATACCCTCCGACTTTCAATGTTAAGACGACGTTACTGGAGTAGACGCATTCGTAGTAAGTATATTTCTTAATTCTAAGCATCGGAGGGGTACTTCAGGTACCATTTTCATTAGGAAAATTATTACCCCACTTTCTCTTACAAGGCAAATATTATTTAAAAAATGTCAACAACTTATTTTGGAAATCTTGACGAATATGCCAAAAGTCGCCGTATTGCGAAGTGACTCGCTCGGTTGCCGAACACCGCTGCGACGTCCTTATGCGAAAAGTGAGTGTCCTCTCGGCTTTGGCGACCACTAATGGGAGCTTACATGAATCATTCGCTGGGAAATTGAAGCGGTGACCCTTGGTCTTCCAAACAGTGGCGTCAGAGATTTTCGCATGGCTTCGTTTTCACGTGCGTTCGGTTTTCACGTACGTTTGGTCTTCGCTGTCTGAACCTTTGCTAATTCTCGGGCAACGGTATTTCGGCCAAGACCGTCGCACCGTCCAAGGTAACCGCTCCAGGAACAATTTGATGGCCGCTCTCCTAACTCAGGTGATTTGCGCAAGGCTTTCGATCGGCCGATTTTCTTCAGATGCCGCCGTTTAGATGACGTCGCGCACCATTTTTACAACCATTCGTCTTCGCACTAAGAACACGTATGGCACTGCTACAACCACCGCCGTTTCCAACATTTCGAGCCAGTCCTGTCAATTCCCTTTCGTTCTTGCCATCTTCTGCCACATACGTTGACATTTCGTGATGAGTGTTATTTTTGGTCGTCGCCTCAAGGAAGTACTTACTTTGCCACTTCTGGTGTTAATCGTGCAGCAGACGGAAGTCCTGCAACCTATATGAATGTACGCAAATAGCTCCCATTATCATGGCTGGTCCCAAAATATCTGACTTGTTCGCCGTTCTTCACCGTACCTCAAAGACACACCAACGACGACAACCTTAGCTCAGATTTCTTGTCGACTCAGGCCACCCTCATCGACTGGACAACCGGCGTCCTTTAACTGGAACGCTTTCGACTTGCTGATATTCCAGCCTCGCAGTAACACCTGCCTACGTTCTGTCGACTGCGTTTGATTACAAACAGAAGGCGCCACATGTTTCACATCGACGACACTGCCAGCTGTTTCCGGCGGCAACTGCAGAGTTTCTTCGCTAGTTGACGCACTGTTGGCTCAAAATATTGCCGTCTCGCATAATCTCGCGAGTTTTATCGATGACCATGAGCATCTTACACTCTTAAACCTCAGTCGCTCTACCCAAGCTCTCCGCAAGGCATTTAGGTGGCCATAGCCTGAGCACTCGATGAATGCGTCATTGCTAAATTAAACGCTGGAACTTGTTCACCCTTCAGTTATTTCAGTGGAGCTAGACCATCCCCCGACGAAATTACGAAAATGATTGTCTTTTAACTTCTGCCGTGTCATCCTGCCCAACTCCGTCATCTTCTAACAGCATATAAGGTCATCGATTTCGGTGAGCACCCCTCAGGTCTTACGTCGTTTGCACGTAATCAAACATACCGGCGATTCTAGTCCTGCCAGTCAGCGACCATCTCATGTATCCCATTCCGAATGACAGGTTATACCACGAAAAGTTGATAAGGTGCCCTCCAAAAGCATCATTGAGGCTTCTTTCATTGAGGCTTGATTCGCTAGATAACAGGTGCGTCGCCGGGTGTGCTAGTTAAGCAGGAGGATGGCGGCTGAAAATTTTCCACATACGTACATCCGCTGCCACAAACGGATCACACCAATAAATGTTTCACGAAGCTATATTCTTCTTGTTCACAGACCTGCGATCGGGTTATTGGCAAATTTCTATTGTCGACTAGTTCGGACCGAGAAAAGACTGCCTCTCTCATATCTGATGGCCTCAGTCAATTCAAACTTATGCCTTTGGGACCGTGCAATGCCCCGCCGACGTTCAAACACATGATAGACTCAACTTCGTAGCCAGACATGACAGTAATGAAATCACGGTAAATAAATTTTTTGCTGCCTGTAGTGGGCAATGTAATGACCCCCTTTTTTTGGGCTGTTAATTTAGTAATTTTGTGAAGTACTTCAAGCGAGTAATTTCACGAAAGTAACTTATCACCTTATCTGTAATTTATCACTAAAGTGCAGCACGTTCCTTTTCCTTATGTCATAAAGAATTGGCAAAATATGAACGACGAGGAACTAGACAACGAGCAAAATTTCACAGCAAAATTGGCACCTAGTCCGGGCCCTCTCTCGCCGTCATGGCTACTGGCGGCGCTGACTGACGCTCCCACGTTTAAATGTACATATATACCCTATAAAGTGGACGGGGGGATGGCCGCCGCGGTAGCTCAGTTGGTAGAGCATCGGACGCGTTATTCGAAGGTCGCAGGTTCGGTCTCTGCCCGCGGCAAGCTGTCTTTTCGTCCACTTTTCTTTCTTCACATTTACCTTACATTTACTAGTAAAAAAAAACATCCCCTATACTTTCATTGGCATTATTGCCTGTTACTTCTCATTAATATTGTCTATAAAAAAAGAAAACGAGCCCTGAAATTAACACTTCTTTCCTTTATATTGTTAAGCGGTTTATTGGACGGGACTCGGCGACAATTCGCTATGGCGACAGTCAAGGCCAAAGCACGGGCTCCGAGAGCGAGCGGCGTTTATAAGAGGACGACCCACTAGGAGCAGCTGGAGAACGCAACCGTTAAACAGTACCAATTGCTTCGCCACAATATATATATATATATATATATATATATATATAAGGTGTTTCTTGTACAATGCAATTCTTTTATAAAAATTCTATGACAGTCGGGTTGTTTCCGCGCGTTATCTGTACATCGTGACGTAAATACTTTCCCGCGGCTAAAGTTACTGACGCGACTAATGCACAACAACTCCTTATTTGACTTTTTAATTGCAGAATAGACAGCAGTTTTTAATATTAGAAAGTTGTATTGCAGGCGAATTTGTGGCTACCCACTTTTTATAAATCACGAATGTTGCATGTAATTAGAGATATTCACAAATAAGGGCGATATCGAAACTGAAGGCGCCCGGTGGTCAGGAAGAGTAGCTTCTCTATTACGTCAGACCGGAACTACCCGTGACAGGGAAGTGACGAAATCTGAATTAAACGAGTGGTGACAGAAAATTTGAGAACCTCTCATTTTTGCTGTTAATCAGTGGCTACTGACTCGTTAACCCATATATGCCCAAACTCAGAAAAAATGACATAACAATTTTTTTTTCACAAAAAGTGTACTTCTACCCTCAAAAGAAAGCAGTAGTTCTGTATTTACTGCCAGGTAAACGCAACACTGTTTGTTCAAGCCGTCCTATACATATAGGACACTGGGCATTAGGGGTGGTATGTGGGGGTGTGGTAAGTCTTCAAACAGTTCACGTGCACGTTGATATTGCACGTCTTCTTCTTCATGATGTGTTTCACAGAAAGCACGCATTTGCCCGGAGAAAGCGGTCGGCATTTCAAGTGCACTTCTTCCTCTCCATGGCGTCTTTCACTCAAAGCATGCGTTTGCCCGAAGAAAGCGGTCGGCACGTGGCAGCATGAAAAGCAAGCAATGTCTATGCTTGCAAACGTTGAAAGTGAGGCCTGCTTGATGTGCTGTAGGTGGCCTAGTCATCAGCTAAAGAAATAGCGATCTTAGAGTGCATCAAAGAAGCGTCCTATATGTAAGACACTGGGCATATATGGGTTAATAGCGGTAACGAAACTCATTTGCCGCAGCGCGAGACGAATGTTTAATTATATGCTCGTATGTCACGACCGGAGGCAGTTTCGATTTCGAAGAGCACTCGGTGGCCCCATGACGTGGTCGGCCTACTCTTTAAGAAATACTATCAGGTGACCGCGAGAGCCAGTGACGTCACTGGCCACCTTCTGCCATGTTGTCAGCGCTGCTGTTCCGTCTGCTGAGTTGAGTGTTGCGAGTGCTGGTGTCCTCAATCTTCAAGCAATGGGGCTTATGTAGTGCAACGATGGACGAAAGAACTGGGAGGAGTATAAAAATCACTCAGAAAAGCTCGATTCACTTCGCGAATCTCGAAGGTGGCTACGATTTTGTTCTCGTCGCCGTCGTCTAACTGAGGCCACGTTTTCCGTGATGTTTGGAGCAGCCGCAGCATTAGAGTGCTGAAACATTTCCGCTTCGATCATATTTAAAGTAGCAGGTTGAGACGTGACGAGGGAAGCAGTGAAATCACAACATTGGCGCTCTGTAACAGTGTTTATGCGTACATGCAAGTTACGTGATGTACGCTTTGCTGACTCGTATTTAGATTGGACAACGCTGCATTCTGAAGGCATACCAATCCCACGTAAGCACGTCGGAACGCCGAAGCAATCATCTATCCACTACGCAATACGATCCCAGCAGTAGAGAGCTTTAGTTTGTCTGTAGACTTTATAACGTTTGCGAATACCTGGTTACCGGAGCTGCTGACGCCTGCAGCAGTAGCAGCATTCGCAGGGTCGGCAGCGACATGTTGTGGCGTTTTGTCCAACTACAATATTTTTATTTTCTGTTTTCTCAGTCGCGTTGCTGTTCTTGTCGCAAAAAAAGCTATGAGGATACTGTGAGTTGCTAATTATCTCACTGCTAATGCTTTGGGCTGTAATGTTATTTTGTAGATCTCTGGTTAGGCTATGCATCATCAGGTGTCGCCACCAGCGTTGTCGGTCTCGTACACACCTCGGGTAACCCGGCCAGAACTCGTGACTTATACGTTGTTTACAAAACGGCCCCGATCGATGACAACATCGCTTTTTGCCTATTTTTCCGATTCGGCACTTTCACAAATTTCGAAACTCAATTAAAATACCTTTCAGGCTGTCTTTGTGGCTGATATTGTACAGATGGCACCTATATGCACCCCTTAGTGTGATTCAACAGTCAAATTGTGTCCGAATTTTTGCGTCACCACTCCTTTAAGGCGCGCCGAAGCAGAATCTCCATATAAAAATAGACAAGCATGCAGAAATACACAAGTAGACAGTTGATTGTTTGCAGGCGATGTGTAGTGCTTGTGTGTTTCTTTTCTATACTATAAATAGGCGCGAAAAACTATTTCGCCTGTCTGCAAAAAAAGAAGCGCCGCAGTGGCTGCCCTTGAGTTTTATGCTTCCCAGACAAAGAACAGGTCGATTTTGCGGTTTTCCGACGCACAGATCGAAAGAAACAGATAAGCACCAAACACTACAAGCAAAAGTAAGGGGTTGCGCTTGCACAAGTGAGATGTCTTGCCGCATTTCACAAAAGAATACGACCTCGGCGTGCCTTCATTCACAATTCGTCACTTCCTTGTCACGGGCCATTCCGGTCTGACGCAGCACAGAGGCCAAGTTTTCTGCGCGCCGGGCACGATGGGGTTTATTTCGCCCTTAATGTTTCATTATAAATACTACCGAATTACGTGCAACTTTCGTGATTTCTAAAAAATGGCTATGTCATCAATTGGCACGAACTACAACATTCTAATAGAAACAACTACCCTCTTCTCAATATTTAAAATATTAATTAATGAGTCTTTGTTAATTATTCCCAACAGTGTCATTTCAGCTGCGGCAAAGCGTTGCCCCTCGACGTGGAGTTCGTATGTAAAAAGCACAGGAGCCTTACTGTCATAGCCTTTTGAAAAAATCTCTATTTTATAAAAAAATAATACCCTGTATATATATGTCCAGTGCTTGCAAGACTTCAGTAGGCAGCATGACACTACTTTTTACAGTGGAATGTATCTGCCTGATATCCGGAGTCCAGTACTATCGAACGCAGCTGTGTTCTTTAAGCTGATACGAATTTCTTTTATGTTCCCTTCTTGCTATCTCCCTTTCTTTCTCTCCCTTAATCCCTTTCCCCCAGCGTCCTCAGAGTCGTGCGGGGTAGGCTGCTCAACCGCGTCCTCGGAGTCGTCGCTCTCACCGCTGTCCGCAGCACGTATGCGCTCAGCGATCACTGAGGCACGCGGACGTTTCCACGACAATGTCTGCATGAAGGAAGTCGTCCAGACCCGACGCAACTTCGTTAAGCGCCAACGACATCTCCGGCGCAACTCGACGGGACGCCGGGACGTCGACCATGACGTCCCGATGTCCCGTCCGCGACAAAGCGTAAAACGGAGGTGCAGAAAGGGACGAAGCAGTCAAAGCACGGCGCACAGAACAGGCGAGCGAGCGGTGCGAGCCAACGTTGGTGCGACCGGTCACACGGAAGAGGCCGAAGCGGCGGCTCCGAGGGGAGAGTTCGAGAGGAAAGCTCCTGCTCCTCTCGCTCCCTCGTAAGCGGCGCAGAAGTGATGCATAACTATCGATGGTACTATCGATACTATCTATATCTGAGTCACTATCGAACTATCGATGGTAAAAAATACTATCCGGTGCGCTATCGATAGTAAATTCGATGGCACGCTGTCGATAGTATAAGATCAACAGCGCGAACTCATGGCAGAATAAACTTGGTTCCCCGCACGCGTGGCACATAGTGGAGCCGGGGGAGCAGGCCGAAGTGCAGCCGGAGGAGCAGCCTGGTGCTCACGTGAGCTATCGAATAAACTTGACGTAATCTTAACAGAAAGATCTCAAACAATCGTGAAGCTTCATTTCGGCGCTGTCTGCGCCAACGCTGCTAACAGTCTTTGTGGGTGAAACCAGAACACATCAAAACAAAGCAATAAACACGCGCGGCCGTAATATAGCTAGTAATAGTAACGATTATACTACCAATTGCACTATCCATAGTTAGTCGACAGTAGTACTATCGATAGTCTGTGTACACTATCGATAGTTTCAAAAAGCTATCAATACTATCGATAGTCAACTTACCGATAGTTCTGCATCACTGCGGCACAGTCGGCCCATTTTCTATGAGCGCGGATGGTGTGTGAGGCGGGTCGCGGCGCACGCTATTCGCGCGTTGTAGCTGGATTCGTAATAAGCATAGGATCGTAATAAGCGGTTTATTTTACCATACAAAACGTACAATAGTGGACGGTGCCATCGTTGTTCATCATGATATCCGATAGATTGTTATAAACAGCATTGTTATAAGTGGACTCGACAGTACATATATATATATATATATATATATATATATATATATATATATATATATATATATATATATATATATATATATATATATATATATATATACACAGGGTGTCCCAGCTATCTTTAGCCAAGTGTTAAAAAATACAATATTAGAGGCAGGCGAGTGAAATGACTTGAAAATTGCTGACAGCCACCTTGCGCACTACAGACAATTTTTTGTTTTGTAATTAACTAATTTGTTAATTAGGAAGATTTAACTAAATTGCTAAATATTGACTTTAGGCAAGAAATGCTGCTTGCAAAGTTCGAGAGCGTCTTCAGAAACCCCAATCGCATCATTTGCGATAAAGAAAGTCTCACGTATACCATTTTTTCCAAGCTGCAAAGAGAGCCCGCGAAATACAAAAAGAACCACGTGACTAGCGCGCTCGCGCGCCGTGAGGATGCTGCCCTCAGCCGTGGTTTGAGCGAACGAAATCAGCTGCGGCCGCGACTCGGCGTCTCCGTTGCAGCGGTAGGCCGATAAGTTAAAGGTGGTTTCTTGGCCCGCGCTCGCTACAACTTGCACCGTCACGCGCGCAGCTGGCTGGCAACGGGCCAAGAAACCACCGCCCACTTATAGGCCTACCGCTGCAACGGAGCCGGCGAGTCCCGGCCGCAGGTGATTTCGTTCGTTCAAACCTCGGCCGAGGGCAGCATTCTCGCGGCGCGCGTGCGCGCTAGTCACGTGGTTCTTTTTGTATTTCGCGGGCTTTCTTTACAGCTTGGAAAAAATGGTATACGTGAGACTTTCTTTATCGCAAATAATGCAGTTGGGGTTTTGAGGACGCTCTCGAACTTTGCAAGCAGGATTTCTTGCCTAAAGTCAATATTTAGCAAATTAGTTAAATCGTCCTAATTAACAAATTAGTTTATTACAAGACAAAAAATTGTCTGTAGCGCGCAAGGTGGCTGTCAGCAATTTGCAACTGATTTCACTCGCCTGCCTCTAATATTGTATTTCTAACCCTTGGCTAAAGATAGCTGGGACACCCAGTATATATATATGCGGCCAATAAGGTGTACATGATTTAGTGCAGGAATGATGAACTTTTGTAAAAGTGAATTCAAAGTAATTTTGCTGCTTTGGAAAAGTAAGAGTGATGCAATGTCATAACTATCGGTCAGCTGTAATTTGTAATGTAATTTTTTTAATCTTATAAGTTTTTATGTTATACATAATTTTTAATAAAATGTAATTACATCTAAAAAACCGATTTCACGAAATTTAAGAAATTTGCATTGCCATAGGGCTCCGTGCTGTGATCAACCTTAATTAAAGAACTAACTTTCCCAGCAAACCCAAGGTTTTATAAATAAATGAATAACAAAGCGGTGACTTCTTTCTAGTTTCGACACAGACGAGTTTTCATTCAAGCGACCGCTATAATGTATCGCGTTAACACAGGGGCGTAGCGACAGTTTTTTCGGGGGGGGGGGGGTTCAACCATACTTTATGTACGTTCGTGCGTGCGTTTGTATGTGTGTGTTCGTGTGTATATACGCAAGCAAAATTGAAAATTTTCGTGGGGGGCGATTTCAACCCCCCCCCCCCCCCCACTTGGCTACGCCCCTGGCGTTAAATGCATATATAAGCGTCCTATATAGTCACGGCCTTATCTTGACGAGGCTGCAATCCGCACCCATGCACGGAAAAGACTGGGCAGTCGCTATCACTCTTAGCTTCCAGATGGCGCTAGGGGCGCCGGTGATTGTTTTCGTTATTTCGGGGTTTATACGGCACTGATTGTCTCCTCGCAACTCTCTCGCCCGGTCCGCTCGTATAGTCCCTACCCATGTGCGCCGTGTTTTACAGCGAAAGCTGTTATAAGATCATTTTAACGGCCATTTTTGGCGCCGTAGTTGTGCGCCGCCGCCGCCAGTGTCCGTAACCGCTATCGCGCGAAATAAGAAAAAAAACGAAATAACTGTTGTGTTCCAAGCACTCCCTGTGTCACGAGCGAGCCCCGCGAAAGACCGGATGCTGAAACTACTTCCAGATGTTGACTCCTCCCCTTCCCCCGCTCGGCTCAAACGAGCCACCGATCGTTTCTCCCGGCAGTTCGGCTGCCGCCTCCATCCGAGTAGGAATAAACTTGTTTTTAACCGTTCGAGGCTGTCTACGCTTTTTGAGACTACCGCGACCCGCGCGTACGTCTATGGGCCGACGACAACACCGGACATAACAGTGGCGACGAGGAAGTGGATTTGGACCTACGCTACGCAACGATATTGACAAGCTACAAGCTATGGCTACGCACGGGCTCCCAAATCGGCTACCCGAATTCAACGGTTCATCATGGTCATCATGGTTTGGACGCCTGCAATTTTACTTCGAGGCTAACATCACTGATGCAGCAATGAAGAGAGCCAACCTGCTAACGCTGTCTGGGGAGCAGACATACGACACAGTATGTGCCCTGATTCAGCCACGCACTCCAACAGCCGTTGACTACGACGACATCGTAGCAGCGCTACAAGAACACTATGACCCAAGGCCATCGGAGGTCTACTGTCGAGCCCGCTTCCAACGGCGAGACCAACTGGAAGGCGAAAAAGTGGCCGAATACATAGCGCCTCTCAAAAATCTCGCTGCTGACTGCAATTTCAGGACGTTGACCGCGACAACTTCAGCTACTGCGCAGGAGGGAGGATCGACTGCCACACCTGCTAACACCACTATGCTCCCCTTGGACGTTATGTTGCGTGACCGTTTTATGTGCGGCCTACGTGACGAAGGCCTACAACAACGCCTGTTCGCGGAGACGGGTCTCACCTCCTCCAAAGCCTACAACATCGCCCAACGAGCGGAGAGCGCCGGTCACCAGCAGAGGGATATTCGACGGAACGTCGAGCCGGTGCATAACACCAGTCAGCAGTCAGGTCATTCCACGTCTAATGCGAAATCAAGCAGAAAGACACAGCGCTGTTGGCGATGCGACGACATGCACGATCCCCAGGTATGTCGATACAAGACAGCGACCTGCAATTTTTGCCAAAAACTGCGACACATTGAAAAGGCATGCATCACGAAGCGCAAACAGCTCCGACCGAAGACTTCAGTGCAACGGAACAACAATGTCGACGCACAGGAGGGCCAGACGCAAGATACAAGCCGAACAGCACTAACGTCATCGGCACTATATGACTTAAACGCCGTTGTGAACCTCGGCACGAGACCTAAGATTACGACTGAAATCATGGTACACCAGCGCCCTATCAGGTTTGAGGTTTGAGGTCCTCGCTCATCAGCGAGGACACTTTTCGCGCCACTTGGCACGAGAACGCGCCAGCTCTCCAGCAAGACGACACGCAGCTGAGAACGTGGTCCGGACATTCTCTTCCACTACTGGGCTGTGCCAACGTAGACGTGTACTACAACGGTCAGGCCAATCAACTCCCCTTGCTAGTCGTTCACGGTTCTGGATCAAGCCTTTTAGGACGAAATTGGTTCACCCCTCTTGTAGTGGTCATTGGCGGAGTTCACCACACACCCAGCTATCCGTCGGTGGAGGAGCTTCAACATAAGTACAAAGCGGTTTTCTCCGAACAAATACCAGGAAACAACGGACCTCCAGTCACACTGGAGCTGCGGGAGGATGCGACGCCGAAATTTTTGAAAGCTATGTCGGTACCTTTCGCCCTACGAACGTCAGTCGAGAATTAGCTTGACCGACTGCAGGAACAAGGGATCATCGAACCGACGCAACATTCTGAATGGGCTACACCACTCGTTGTCGTCCGAAAGAAGAACGGTACCCTACGCCTCTGCGGAGACTACCGGAGCACTGTCAACCTGGCGACAAAAGCATCTTCCTACCCACTGCCGACACCGGAGGAGGTTTTTTAGCACGCTTCGTGGTGGAAAAATCTTCAGCACCTTGGACTTGACACAAGCCTACCAGCAGCTGAAGGAGAGCGAATGAACATCTGAACTGCTCACGATAAACACCATAAAAGGTCTCTACAAAGTTAAAAGGCTGCCATTCGGAATATCTGTTGCGCCAGCAATCTTCCAGAAATTTATGGAGTCTACACTTAGCGGGAGCTCTGGCGTTTGCGTCTACTTGGACGATGTTATTGTCGGTGGCGCCTCCAATGAAGAGCATACAGAACGCTTGGAGCTCATTTTGGAAAGGCTTTCAAATGCTAACTTGCGCATCCGCAAAGAAAAATGTGTTTTTGCGGTGCCTGAAGTGAAGTTCCTTGGACATCAAATTGACGCACAGGGTATCCAGCCCACTGAAGACAAAGTGCGAACAATTACAGAAGCACGAGCGCCTACTAACAAGCAAGAACTGCAGTCGTTCTTAGGGTTATTAACGTTCTACGACCGGTTCTTAGAACATCGAGCTACAGTGGTCAATGATCTATACCAGCTCCTGCAGAAGTCCCATGGACTTGGTCGCCACGCCACCAAGAGTCATTTGTTGCCCTTAAGCAACTACTTCGTAAGTCTACAGTTCTGCGGCACTACGACTAAAGGAGACCCCTACTGCTAGCCTGTGACGCATCACCATACGGAGTAGGAGCAGTCCTCTCCCTAGCTGACGACCAGGGACGGGAAGCCCCGATCGCTTTCGCATCGCGTACCCTATCGCAGGCAGAGAGGAATTATTCCCAGCTAGATAAAGAGGGACTTGCTATCGTCTACGCAGCAGATTACTTTCGGCAGTACATCACGGGCAGAAAAGTGACATTCATACCAGATCACCAGCCCTTCTTGGGTATTATGGGTCCCCAGAAGCCAATGCCACAGACTTTGTCGCCGCGAATGACACGATGGTGCATCAAGATGTCGTCGTACGATTACGAACTCGTACATCGCACTGGGAAGAAACACCAGAACGCCGACGCACTAAGCCGCCTGCCGCTAGACACCACAATAGATGAACCACCCCCGCCGGGTGATATACTCATGCTCGAGGAGCTGCCGAACCCTCCGCTAACAGCTGACACGGTAGCAGCATCAACGAAGGAGTGCACTGTCTTGAAGGAAGTCTACGCAGCTATACAAGAAGGCAACGTGCACAAGCTAAAGGGTGGACACTTCAACGCTTACCGCAAGCGAGCTGCGGAGTTGAGCACTCATCGCGGTTGCGTCACCTTGGGATCAAGAGTTGTAATTCCGGCGGCACTTCGCGAACAGGCCATGTCGCTTGTCCACGCAGGTAATCGAGGCATTGTTGCCATGAAAAAGTGTGCCAGAAATTATATGTGGTGGCCTAGTATCGACAGTGATATAGAATCGACAGTTAAAGATTGCCAGCCTTGCCAACCACAGAAGTCCGCCAAGAGCCCCTATTCCTGAATGGGAAAGACCAGACGCGCCTTGGCACACCCTGCACATTGATTTTGCTGGACCTATCGAAGGGTGCTCATTCCTGGTGGTTGTAGACGCATACACCAAGTGGCTTGAGGTAAAACAAATGGCTACAATGACATCGGCAGCAGTTATCGAAACTCTGCGGTCGTTGTTTGCAACGTTCGGTCTACCGCGCAAGGTGGTCTCGGACAATGGCACTCCGTTTGTGTCCACGGAGATCCTCAAGTTCTACAGCGACAACGGCGTCTCGTCTGTTACATCAGCTCCTTACCACCCGGCGACGAACGGACAAGCCGAGCGCTACGTGGCTGAGCTAAAACGCGCCCTTACTAAAGATCAGACTGGGACAATGCAACGCCGCATCGCACGCTTTCTCTTCAGACAGCACAACACTGTTCAAAGCACCACTGATCAAACGCCAGCGAAATTGATGTTCGGACGAGAAATGAGAACCCAGCTGACAGCAATTGTCCCGGAGCCCTCAGCGAAAACAGCGTCGGAGGAAGAAAAGCTCCCGCGTAGCAGGAGAATTGAAAGTGGACAGCGCATATACACCCGCCAGTTCCACAGAAAGCCCGGCTGGGTTGAAGCGACGGCACTCAAACGCATAGGTTTGCGGTCATGGCTCGTCGACATCGGCGGAAAGGCCACACGCCACCACCTTAATCAGCTACGTCGTTCAGGTAATTTGCCAAGGGAACCTCCCATTCAAGCAGCCACCTCGACGGAAGCTTCGTCCCACTTAGCTTGGCATCTTGCACCAGATGAATCGCGCCGCCGCCCGCCGGCCCTGAACACAAGAGAAACAACACCCAGCGAGCGGAGGCTTCTCTTCCTAGTGCGTCCAGAGCGTCCACGCGCCCACGGCGGCCCCCAGATCGCTTCCAAGCGACAGTCTAAGGAGGGAGGAGATGTTGTGTTCCAAGCACTCCCTGTGTCACGAGCGAGCCCCGCGATTCGCTCGCTGGATTTCAAGCAAGACGGACGTGCCGGCCGCGATGTCCTGGATTACTCCTCATACCTCTCGCTGGCCGGCGCCCCGTGACGGACTCCTCGCCCGCTATGCCGTGCGCCGCTCATCGTCGGGACCTTCTCCGTTTCGTCGATGTTGTGCACTGTGCCTCTAGCTGTGTTTCGCGGACCCGTCCCTGAACTCCCGTGACCGTTTCCCAATCTTTCCTGTCCTCTTTTCTCTTCGTTGTATGGATGTGCTCCTCTCACTTTTCTCTCTATTTTCCTACTATTCTTTTATTCCCTCCTTACCCCCACCCCTACAAGGCACTGCGCCGTGTCGCCTATAGGCAGGCAGAAATTAGGTGCCTTTTTCCTTTCCTGAATAACCACTGAAGAAGATGAAGCCCCGCAAAGGACTGGATGCTGAAACTACTTCCAGATGTTGACTCCTCCCCTTCCCCCGCTCGGCTCAAACGAGCCACCGATCGTTTCTCTCGGCAGTTCGGCTGCCGCCTCCATCCGAGTAGGAATAAACTTGTTTTTAACCGTTCGAGGCTGTCTACGCTTTTTGAGACTACCGAGACCGACGCGTACGTCTATGGGCCGACGACAACACCGGACATAACAATAACAAAAACATAATAAGCTTGGAACGGGGTTCGGAAACCGTTGCACTTAGAGTGATATTAGAAATTAATAATCAGGCATATTTAAACACAAATAAAGCACAAAAAACCAGTCTAGAACGTCACTAGAGTGTTCATATATTCCGCGTATTTAAATCACTGGTTCCTGAACTATGTTTTCTGTTGATCGCGGAGGATCAGCATTTCTGTCAATCAGTCTTGCTCTCCAGACGCTATACACACCAATGAGAAATATTAGGCCATAGGGTATTGTCCTGTCCTTTATCACATCAAGGTACCTAATGTTTATAGAGTTAAATTCAAAGGCTTTTATTCAGTGTTCGCTGCAGAACATCCCAAAAGAAGACTGCATCACAACAATCAATAAAACAATGATCAATAGTCTCCGGCCAGTGCTTGAAACTCGTTTGCGAAAAGGCTCTATACATGCTTCACGTCAGGAAGGAACCACATTTACATATGTAATGTAGAGTGGTAGAAGAGTAAAATAACAACCAAGCGTCACACAACACGAATTCTGTAACCAGGCGTCACACAATGCGAATTACGCAACGAGTGGGTTGTTGAATGCTTCCAACCCATTACAAAAGGCTCTGCCATACGTCATCAGGCACAGCATCAACAAAGCGCACCTAATGCCTTAGATGTGTTTAGCGGGTGCCACAGTTCTTCGCAGAATGACGAAAAATGTCATAGTGGCTGCTTCCCTACTTCACAAAAATTGTTATTTTATAGAGCGTAGTGGGTGCCTGGCAAATGCACTTGTAGTGGTTGCCGACATGGAGGATGTGGCCAAGGAAGCCCATAAGCCTATGATCCATTTCCTCGGGGTATCAATAAAGCTTTTTCCCTCTCACTCCCTCTTTCTCACGTTACCGTATGTTATATAGCGTGGTGGGAGAGTGAAAGAACGACCTGGCGTCATAGAATGTGAATTACGTAACTAGTCGGTCGTTTAAAGCTTCCAACCCATTACAAATGCCTCAGCCATAATTCTTCATCTTCATCAGCTGTTGCATCAACAAAGTGCCCATAATGTCTTACAGATGTGTTGCTGGTACCTCATTTCTCCGTAAAATGACGAATAATGGCGCAGTAGGTGCTTTTCAACTTCACAAAAATTATGCTTTATGGCGTAGTGGGTACCTTGCTAGTGTGTTTGTATTAGTAGCCCCAAGAGAGTTCACAACGGTGTCGTATAAGGGTCACTGCCGACTACGGCGCCAGCAGGTGGCACGTGCTCGGCGGCCGCCTCAGCGAAGACGACAAAGAAGAAATAAAGAATGAGGAACGAATGATGTGTCTTAATTGATATGCACGACACAACATATTTTGGCGACGAAGATTTACAAGCCCATGTGCTACCGGTCTGACCTTCATCTTCGTGAGTGTTGTACGTTCGCCTGTCGTCCTCTACGATGAGTGTTTCTGGACTACAACCGCCACCCCCGTTCCTGCCGTCACCTGGACACCCGGTCATCCCTTGGGAGCAATGGACACAAGCCTTCAAGAATTACATGGTTGCTTCGGGCGGAAGGCGATTCTGCTCAACTGCTTGGGCTTGGAAGGAGAGCGCATCTTCCAGACTCTGACGGCAACGGACGACCCGGGCCTTGTGGCTTCGAGCCGCACGGAAGGGACGTTGGCGTCTCCTAGCCCGGATGACTTCGACCGTGCCATCGCGACGCTGGAAGGTGAACATTTCAGGAGCAAGGTGAACGTCACTACTGAGCGTCACCGGTTTCGTCGACGTACACAAGCCCCAGGTGAGACTGCGCCGGATTACATCACCGCTCTGAGAAGTTTGGTAGGAGCGTGCGATTTCGGTGACTTGGCGGACGACATGATACGCGACCAGCTGATAGAGAAAACGACCAGCGAGTATTTACGTGAACGCCTTCTGCTGGAAGAGTCCCTAACGCTTTCAAGGGCCCTTACTATTACAAAACAGCATGATCAGGCGACAAGTGAAGCCAGAGAACTGTCCCGAAAGGAATCGCAAGTTCATCGTGTTAAAGATAATTCAAAGGAGAGAGAGAAGCATTGTAGCACCTGCACATGCTGTAAGACGCAAAGTCAAAGTCAACGATCCCTCAAAGAGCAGGAATGCTATCGTTGTGGTTCGTCGGAGCACCTTGCAAATAGCCCTCAGTGCAAGGCCAAGACACATAAGTGTCGAAAAAGTGAGAAAATTGGCCATTTAAAAAAGGTGTGCAAGTCGCTACGAAAGTTCGCGAAAAATGTTCAGCATGTCGCGGAAGATAGCGATACAGCTGACACACACGATCACTTAGGTGCGTGTCAAATCTGGAGCCGTAAGAAAGGAATTTACGCAGTATTAGAAATTGAGGGAATTTCTGTGTCATTCTTGATATACACTGGATCATTGGTTTCCATTCTGGCTGAGGACCTTTACAAACGTCACTTTTCTAAAGTGTATCCTCTGACATCTACGTTCGTTCAGCTTCTCGATTATTCCAAGTCCGCCATTCCAATTCAAGGATGTTTCATTGCTGCGGCCTCATTCCATGGTCGATGCACTTCTATCTTATTGTACATTGTGCCTGGAGGAACAACTATTCTTGGATTAGATGGCATCGCGGCTCTGGACATGAAGATTCAGGGGTCACCGCTTAAGTGTCTTCTGATGACGCAAGAAACTCTGTGTTGCCTGAAGAGTTACGTTTCGAATTCGAGCACCTATTTTCAAAAGAGCTCGGAACTGTTAAAGGCTTCTGTCGCAAGGTAAAAGTTCGCGCGTCTGTTCAACCAGTAGCCAGCAAGCTGAGACGGCTGCCACTTGTCATTCGCGAGCATGTCTCGGCAGAAATACAAAAATTAGAAGCCCAGGGCATCATTGAGCGCGTCGACTCGTCAGAGTGGGTGTCACCCATTGTGGTAGCTAGGAAAAAGGATGGCTCGATTCGCATGTGCGTTGACCTACGGGAGCCAAACAAAGCTGTGGTAGTGGACAGTTTTCCTTTGCCACAAACTGAAGAACTACTGAACAGCTTGGCTGGGGCGCAGCGATTCTCAAAGCTCGACTTAGCTTCTGCGTACCACCAGTTACCACTCAGTCCAGAGTGACCTTACTACCTTCATAACTCATGACGGACTCTTTCGCTTCAAAAGGGTTTGCTTCGGACTAGCATCGGTGCCCTCAGCATTTCAAACGATTATGCATTTTATCCTAAAGGGTGCAAATGCGTCTTATTTTACATTGACGATGTCATCGTGTATGGGCGCTCCCGCGAGGATCATCTGGGCAATTTGCGCGCTGTTTTGAAACGGCTCTCTGATGCGGGCCTCAGGTTGAACCACAAGTCTGTTTTTGACGTCGCAGAGCTGACTTTTCTTGGCCATGTTGTCAGCGCTAGAGGGTTATTCCCACTTATGTCATCCATTGAGGCGATACCCAAGGCACCGTCACCTAAAAACATCAACGAATTTCGTTCGATGCTGGGACTTCCAGGTTTCTACTCCAAGTTCATCCCCCATTTTTCTGACGTTGTGGAGCCAATGCGTGCCTTGCTTCGAGGAAATGCACCTTTCGTTTGGACTTCGTCAGCACAAGGAAGTTTGGAGCGACTGAAAGCTCTTCTAACATCTTGCGAGGTTCTTCATCTTTTCGATCCTTACTTACCGGTGTAGGTCACGACTGATGCCTCAGGATATGGATTAGGTGCGGTACTTCAGCAAGATAACGGAACCTCACTGCAAACTGTCGCGTTCGCCTCGCGTTCCCTGCAGCCACATGAACGGCAGTACTCAGTTGGCGAACATAAGGCTCTTGCCTGCGTCTGGGCTTGCGAACATTGGCACGTTTACCTGTGGGGGAGACCTTTCATCTTACGGACTGACCATGCGGCATTGGTTACGCTCCTTTCAACGAAAGGTACCGGTCACCGTGCATTAAGGATTGCGCGCTGGTCCTCACGGTTGCTGTGCTACAACTACACCGTGCAATACAGAAAAGGTAGCGAAAACGTCGTGGCTGACGCTCTTTCCCGGCTGCCCGTACAGAGTTTACTCCGCGATGCACCTGAAGAAGAATTGATATGTTTCCTGCCTTCAGTCGTTACCATGCAAGAGCTTCAAGAAGCCAGTGCCAACGACCCCGCTCTCTCTCAAGCCAAGCACTTTACGATTACTTCTTGGCCTAACAAAAAATCTTTGTCGAAAGGGCTGCTGGCTTACTTTCATGTGCGAGCTGAACTCTCAGTTGTAAATTATATCTTGTGCCGGGGTGAAAGGATTGTCGTGCCAGCGTCTATGACACGCCGTTTTATAGATCTGGCCCACGAGTCACATCCAGGCATTAGTCGCACCAAAGCTCGCCTGAGAGAGTCCTATTGGTGGCCGTGCATGGACAGTCATATTGAAGTGCTTGTGCGCACATGTGTGATTTGCCAGTCCTGTGACAAGTCTGCACGTACCTCTGCAGCGCCAATGCAACCCGTTCCTCTTCTTGACAAAGCTTGGGAAAAAGTTGCAATCGACATCGTAGGACCTTTCACGCAAGCTTCAGCCGACTGCCGTTTCGCCATTACAATCATTGACTATTACAGCAAGTGGCCTGAAGTGGCTTTCGTAAGAGACGCGACCACACCTACAGTGAAAAAATTCTTACTTGAACTTTTTGCACGTGAAGGATAACCACGTGGTCTCGTATCCGATCATGGGACACAGTTTTCATCAGCAAATTTTGAAGAATTTCTCGCAGAGCGTGGAATCAAGCATTATAACTCTTCTGTGTACTACCCGCAAGCTAACGGCTTGGTGGAACGATTAAACAGGGTATTGAAGTCATACATACAACTGGCTCTGTTTGAATGCCGTGATATAAAAAATGCCAGGACTGCGCTGAAACCGCAGCACAGTCACAGCGAAAGCTGGAAGAGCGGCGTTTCTAGAGCCCGTTAAGCTCTCTTGGGGCTACAATACAAGTAAACTAGAAACGTACCCACTACGCCATAAATCACAATTTTTGTGAAGTTGGGAAGCACCTACTAAGCCATTATTCGTCATTCTGCGGAGAAGCGAGGCACCAGCTACACGTCTGTAAGATATTATGTGCACTTCGTTGACGCGACGACTGATGACGATGAAGAATTATGGCTCAGCCCTTTGTAATGGGTTGGAATCTTTAAACGGCCCACCAGTTATGTAATTTGCATTGGGTGACGCCCGGTCGCTATTTCCCTCTCCCGTCATGCTGTATAATATACATTGACGTGGGAGAGAGACGGGGGGGACGAAGAACTTTACTGAGACCCCGAGGAAATGGATCATGTGCTTATGGGCTTCCTTGGCAACCAATACAAGTGCACTGGCGAGGAACCCACTACGCTATAAATCATTGTAATTTTTGAGAATTAGGGCAGCAGGCACTGTGCCATTTTTCGTCATTCTGCGGAGAGCGTTGGTACCTGCTAAACGCATGTAAGGCATTATGCGCACTTTGTTGATGCTGTGCCTGATGACGATGAAGAATTATGGCAGAGCCCTTTGTAATGGGTTGGAAGCATTCAACAACCTACTCGTTGCGCAATTCGCATTGTGTGACGCCTGGTTACAGAATTCGCGTTGTGCGACGCTTGGTGCTTATTTTACTATTCTACCACGGTATATTGCATATGCTAATGTTATTCCTTCCCGACATGAAACCTGTAGAGGACCTTTTTGCAAAGCTGTTTCAAGCACCGGCATGGCTCAGAGGTTGAATACTGGGCTCCCACGCAGAGGGCCCAGGTTCGAACCTCGTTTCATCCTGGAATTTTTTTCTTATTTCGTTGTTTTTTATTTCGAGCGATACTGGTTACGGACACCGGCGGCGGCGGCGGCGGCGGACAACTACGGCGCCAAAAACGGCCGGTGAAATTATCTCATAACAGCTTTCGCTGCAAAATAGTCATGCTTGAT
The DNA here is from genome assembly GCF_013339695.2 of Rhipicephalus sanguineus. Taxonomy (NCBI): domain Eukaryota; kingdom Metazoa; phylum Arthropoda; class Arachnida; order Ixodida; family Ixodidae; genus Rhipicephalus; species Rhipicephalus sanguineus. The sequence continues at coordinate 170,817,532 of NC_051180.1, read as the reverse complement.
TACCTGCAAATATATCGATGTACGCCTCACGCGACAACTGGTGCTGCGCCCGCTGTACTTCTTCATGGACGCCAACCTCGAACAAGGCTCGACATAGTGGGCATGCCCGACAAATGCTTCAGCACGGACCCGTCAAGGACGAGTGAGCAGTTCCGAGAGCGCGTGAAAAACAAGCAAACCAGGTCGAAGAGCTATACAGATGAAAAACGCGGAGCCAAGGAACCAAACTTCGCCGTTGGGATTACGTGCGGGTTAAATTATCTGCCATTCCTGGGAAGCTATCTTCACAGATCTCCGCGCCCAAGAAGATCGTTGAAAAGCGTGGACCAGCCTCGTACTTGTTGGAAGATGGACGAGTGTGGAACGCGTCCAAGTTAGCTGCTGTTCACCCTGCAGCTGTCAGCAAAATGAGATCAGGTACATCTCCTGTTATGACCTGGTCACCAGCATCCACTCAATCGTCTGGTACAGTTATGGGTGATCTATCGCATCCTGGCACATCAAGAGTTGATAATCATGAAAATGCGGACTCTCCTGAACCACTCGCAGCAGACAGTGCGCAAGCTTCACCCAGTATGTCGGGGTCTCAAGCGCGTATTAGAAGGAGCACTCGTAAGAAGAAGACACCGCAGAAGTTCAAGGACTATATTAGGTAGCAACTATTTTTTTCGCAAAAGGGGATATGTCGTATAAGGGTCACTGCCGACTACGACGCCAGCAGGTGGCACGTGCTCGGCGGCCGCCTCAGCAAAGACGACGAAGAAGAAATAAAGAATGAGGAACGAATGTTTCCTTTGATGTGTCTTAATTGATATGCACGACACAACAAACGGGCTCTAGAAATGCCGCTCTTCCAGCTTTCGCTGTGACTGTGCTGCACTTTCCGCGCAGGCTTGACGTTTTTTGCATATCTCTAGCCTGCCGTAGCTTCACGTGACCGTCTTCCTGGCCGCATCGGTCGAACTTGAATCCCCCTTTAGGCGACATGGGACGCTTCAAGTCCGGGCTACCCTCGGGCTGACTTCACGGGTTTTGTACAGGCGGCGGCGTGAGTTGGCGGCAAAAAGAAGGTCGTGGGACCTTTTGGGTGTTCTTGCGTTAAAATTTTGCATTTAAGACTGAAAGATCTCTTTCTCGATTTTACGATTTCTGGATTCAACGAAATAATTTGAGCGTGGTCATCACTTCGTGACATTTAGTTTCACCTTTACTTGTTCACTCGTTATACGTGATTTGCGAAATACCGGCAACGAGCAGCGTCTGGATGACATTCTGAAGCTCACCACTGAGAAACTCTATTCCGCACATCGCCAACCTTCTCTCTGCCAGTTTATCTTACACGATGACGTTCTACGCGTCGCAACGTCAAGCCCGGTGGCCTGGACATTTCCCTGCTTATGCCAGACATCTACATACCATGATTTGCTCCGCGTGTACATGATGCTCCGGCTGCGGCACACGCCTAGGCGTTTTCATGCACATACGACCGCGTGCGACAGCGATTCTTTTGGCCTAGCCTTTATCGTTCGGTGCGCTGATATGTGGCCGCTGCGGGGGCTCTCAGCGCAGTAAACGCCATGGTAATCCACCCGCTCGCCAACTTAAAAGATCTCTGGCAGATAAATTTTTCTCTGTGACATTTTAACACGAAAGTGTTTTATGCCGGGGTCCACCAAAACTTTAGTGACATATTTCCGTCACGGATATGACGTTAATCAAATAGACGCAAACGAATGAGAAAGAAAATCACTAAGAAAATCCCCCCCCCCCGGGAATCGAACCTACGACCTCTTGCTCCACGATGATAAGCGCCCGATTCTACACCGACTAAGTTAACGAGGCAGATGCACCAAACTCCTCAAACGAACCTTATATCTCTCACACATTCGTCTTGGCACGGTGCTCTTTGTTGGCGGGGCTAGACGGGGCGGGGCGGTGCCGCCGTCTGTCAGCGGTGCAGTGAAGTAATGCGCCGTGACACTTACTAGCGCCGATAGAGAACGATTCGGCAACGACGCAGTTAAAGCATGACCTCCGAGATTATGTGCCGGCGCGCCATCTCGAGGGTCATGGTTAAAGTGTCTCGATACCAAAGAAAAACACTGGCCACGCCGGCATCGGAGAGTCGCCCTAGACCATGGTGTGTGAGTATATATCTTACACCGTGCCCTAGACGCAGTTACGTTCTTTGCCTTTCGCTTCGTGTTAGCGTGTGACGGCTCATTGTCGGAGTAGTGCAGCTTACAAATGCACCAATGGTGTTTCTCCGTCACCGACTGCTTCGAGTACGATAGCATCGACTAATAAACTGCTGCAGAAAGGCAACGATGTGAACGGCCGAGTGTCATGCCTTTTTGGAACGAGACAGCCAACAGCTGGACCAGCTCAGACTACAAACATCATGTGCCTGAAGCGCGATGTGGTAGTCTTGTTATGACTCGGGTCCGTCGGGTCACGTCAACGGTAGCTGGTGCCCGCCGACGTACACGTTAGCCCATCTTTTGCAGAGAGGAAGGCGCGTTCGTACGTGAGAGAAGAGAGGTTTATTTAAATAGATGCATGATGAGAGATATCAAGAGAGCCCTTTTTAAAAAATGTCTTCGGTTTATAAAGCCCCGAGACTGCCAACACTGAGAGCCTCGAAACCGGTTACCGCAGCTCCCGGCGCTCCGGTGACTTGCCGTCCCGGCGTCTGGCCTCTAGAAAGGAGGAAATAAGACACACAGTACACTCGCAGGTCGAGAAGTCCAATTGGGGAACACCAGTTCACCACACAACTCACGTGCCACTCCTCGACAACTCAAATCCTGAACGTCAGCGAGGAGGAAGCCGGAAAGGGTGAGGACAGGTGTCGTTGAGCTCGGGGAAGATGGAGACAGCTTACTTGAACACCTGGAAACCTGCATGTCTCTGCTCGGGTAAAAGAATGCAGTGGTTTGGTGAGAACCCCTCGCGAGATGCTATCCCATGCCGACAACACTGCGCCAGAAAGGGGTGTTCGAGATTCCTTCGATGTTTTGCTTGGAACCCGTCTATGGCGGTATTCCACGCTCGCTCGACAAAGCGGGCATAAGCATTCTTCAGAAAAAATACGACGCTCTGTGCTTCCGTCCAAGCGCTGACTTATCGGGAGACCCTCTGACAGACAGGCCTGATTCAAAGGATCACGCACTATGGCGCCTGCCACGAGAATTCTGGAGCCAGTCGTAACAGTGTACGCCTGAGCACAGGCGTAGGGTACGCTATTACTCGGCAGCGCACACCGTGCTGTTTCTCTCCTTAGTTGACGACGCTTTGAAGAAGTGGACACCGAGCGCCAGTGTTTATTATGTGCTTGTTGATGTCATTGCGTGGGATCCACGATAGGCTGTGTGCAGGTATATGTTAAAGAGTTAAGCTACCACAACGGTTAAATCGTGATCATCGGCGTTAGTCGTCGCGCTCGAGATGTGCCACTAGGCATCAACGGGAGTTCATCCATGTCAAATGCTGCTATAGCTGGCAAACACCAATAAACATTGTATAAGCTCTACACACTACATCAATACACAATAAACACTACTTCGGTGAAGACACGTTTCCCTTTCGTGTCATACCGATTCCTATGACGGAGGGATCAGCCATTATTTTAGTGTAATTTGTAGCCTTGTGTCTCGCAATTCCGAAACTGAATCGTAAATGATATAAGGTATCGTATATTTGATGCTAGCGTCGTTGACTGTAACCCATTTTTGCGTTACTACGAAACGCTAGCCCAAAATCGTAAGAAACTGGCGCCGCAGAGCTGGGGAGTGTCTCAGACCATGTGCGTCCAAGCTTTGATGACGCTGACAGCACAGTGTTTTCAAATCGGGGATCCGCTTGCGGTAAAGCATGAAACGATGTAGGTGCTTCGGTATGATTTAATCCTGTTAAGAGCGTTGTCCACCACCTTGAAAGCAGCCCGACAACAAAGCGATAGGGGCGAGCAGCAGTAGCCCTCGTCGGGTGCCCGACGTGGTTTTGTGTTCATGCGCCCTGCTAACGTTCTACGACGTCAGCAATAGTCGCGTTTCTTCTGGAATGTCACACGGGGTCTTCAATCTACGTCATAGTAGTGACGATGTCACAAGGTGCTGTCAACTCAAATGAGCGCTCACTCTTACTTTAAAAAAACATTAAAATACCTTAGAGACATTTCAATTTGGTTGCCCAGTGCCATGAATAATGGTCTCAAACTGCACTCGAAAGTGAAATTTGGGCTTAAATAGTGTTCATATCGGCGCCGATTTTTAAAAAATAGGCATTCATAGGCAATATAAAATTACTACAAAATACTTTCTTAACATCAAATTCATGCTCATATATCAAAGTGGGGCAGTAGGAACGCAATGAGCAAAATCGGCATTTCCATAAAATTCGGTCTCAGTGATTTTACAGCTTGTGTTCTCGTCGACTGGACAGAATCAAAGATGCGCAACTTCAAGCAAATTTCACTACTTGGAACTGGACTGCCAATATGACAATTGTACTAGTTAATTTGGGTTTCCGGCTTCAGGGAAATATATCGCTAAGCGTTGACAGCTGGGCTAGTTGGTTCTGGTGAATGCCAGTGGGAGTGTGGCGTTTTGTGTCTCTTCCTATCCTGTCCATGTATATTTTCGCCATTACAATGTTTCGCAGGCTTCAAGCAAAAACTGTTTCAGTGTTTAATGTTCCTAACGGTTGGCTACGATTTTCCGAAGCTACCGTGTCTCTTGCGAAAACTCTGTGTATTCTACATAAACTACATGCACGCGCGTGAACTTATAATAGCCAATGTGATATGGTCGCTGTGTCCAGCTGGTGCATAATATGGTTGATGCAACTCAATCTCAGGAAAATTCAAGTTTCCGTGTCGTCCGAAAAAATAACAGTCCGCATATTCATCTCTTGAAAAGCATTCCTCTAGAATTCTTCACTTGTTATACATGGTCAAGTGTTCATGTGTCATGTTATGTAAACTTGAAATTACACATTCAAAACCTTATGAACTATTCCAACCGTATTCTTGGATACTTGCGGCGCAATTATTCCACCGCTCCTTGCTGAGTTAAACTAAAACTTTACAAAACCAGAATACGACCAAACATTGAATAGGCTGCTTCAGTGTGTGATCATATCCACGTAAAACTAATCACTGCCTTGGAACATGCTCAGAATTATATTTCTTCTACCTAACATCGCACTGGTTGCATAACAGCCATTAAAGCCAGCCTTTCACTTCCGTCTAACGGCATGTTGGAACTTTTGCTGCTTTGGCTCATTTCGGGAAATATACTACCATAGCGTTCTGCAGCACACATTCACTTTATCGCCGCAATATATATGTCTCAATGTAGTGTACATTGCCGTAAGGCATGTATTTCTTTTTGCAAAACCAACACAATGTAGTGTACATTGCCGTAAGGCATGTATTTCCTTTTGCAAAACCAAAAGATTTTTCGAATCTTTTTTATACCGCGGACAATTATTTAGTCCAACCATTTTACACCCCACGCTGACGATAGCATCAGTTGGTGGCAGCGAAAGCTTTTGGGAGATAGTGACCACCAATGTGCAATTGCCCGCCTGTTGAAAATTTGTTATTTTCTTACTCACTGAACATCGTATAAGTACCACCCCACTGGAAGTTTGTTCACTGTTTTTTTTTACTCACTGTGTTTTATTATCTTTTCGTGATTTTACCCATTCCACTCTGTAATCTCCTTGGCAATGAGGGTAAATAAATCTATAAGATACTTATTTGCAACTCACCTGGGGTTCTAAGACCAAGCAAGAGTGAACAAATTGTGGTCATATTTCTATACTATCGCTTACTCAGAATGATATTACTTATTGCTGAAAATAAAAACTCTAGTCGTAACGCCGCTTCTGTTCTACTTGGCTATAAACTTGGCGATCGTATAAATGCTACGGGTACTTTTGGCTACGTTTACATTGAGTTCTGGCTTATTTTCAAGAATAACCAACGGCTACCCTGCCCCATCCGCGTATGCTTGGCACGTCGTTTCTCGAGCTCGAATAACTCGCCAGGTTCATCCACTAAGCCCCGTGCGTCACAAGCTTCCGGAAGAGAATGTCATTACGACCGGTTCGCGAAGTGGACTATCCTCCTGAATCTTTAGTCTTACTCCAGAGGCCTTCTCGGCGCAAAGGCTTGAGTGCAAAACTACTCTCGCTGCACAAGCATAATGACGTTAACTACGTCATCAGACCGACCGCCCCATTCTAGCGCGTCTTTTCTGGCTACGTGCTCTAGCGTTGGGATCCATGTGTCGCTGTGAAACGCTACTACACTACTAGTGCAGAATGGCATAAATTGCATTACTAAAAAGTTGCCGCTGCCTTCATATGAGAACGGCGAGCATCATTCGGCGCGCACGCACGTTTCTTCTCTGGCTTGGCATTGCTAGGTGCTTCTGCTCTAAGGGCGCGCTCATGTGGAGTGCCTCGTAACATAAACCATGGGGAACGATCTTCGTCATGGCGCCTCCATAACGTTAACCATGGTATACATTAATCATGTTTATGTGTATAAATATCATTTATTAGCGCATCTTTATTGATGCAATGTTTATTTAATGTGTATAAATTTGATTTAATAACGCATGTTTACCATAGATATACGCGCATTCCAGAGTATGCACGTTAATAAAACGGCCACAGTGGCTTCACGAAGTGTGCGTCATGTGAATTCTGTCCTTCATGAAGCCATCTACATGACATTCATGTCATGCGATTTATATTATAACATGTGCCATTCATGTTTTTCATGCATATACGTCATATGATGCACAATCTGGATTATAGCAAGGTAATGAAAGGACCACCGTAGGATCACGATGTAATCTTCTCGTTGATGCCATTACGTCCATATTTGAAATCCGCAATAAACTTTTTATGCTCCAAGCTTTCATTCATTTTCGTCATACGCCCATATGTTGCCATGCAAATTTTAGAATATGCCAAGTTCCCGAATATCTTCCAAGAGTAGCAGGATGTCGATAGATATACAAAATGTAGTTCGCTAAAACTTGTTGCTGGCCGAGATGGCCCATGACATTTAAGGATAAAAATGCACAACTAGTAATACAAAAGACGAATCGACAGCACAAACAAGCGCAAAATAGTAGAACAAGCGCAAAAGTATAGAATAGATAGATAGAAAACGCCAGGCCTGCGCGGAAAGCGCAGCACAGTCACAGCGAAAGCTCTAAGAGCGGCATTTCTAGAGCCTGTTATAAACTCATGTGGCTACTAATACAACTAAACTAGCAACGTACCCACTACGCCACAAATCATAATTTTTGTGAAGTTGGGAAGCATCCACCACGACATTACTCGTAATTCTGTGGAGAAGCGAGGTACCATCTGTAAGGCGTTATCAGCAGTTTCTTGATGCGACGGCTGCTGACGATGAAGAATTATGACTGAGCCTTTTGTAATGGGTTGGAAGCTTCAAAGGAACCGCTGGTTACTTAATTCGCATTGTGTGACGCCCGGTCGTTATGTCACTCTCCCACCACGCTTTATAACATAAGCTAACGTGAGAAAGAGATAGAAAGAGGGAATTAACTTTATGAGACCCTGAGGAAATGGATTATAGGAGCCCTATGGGCTTCCTTGGCAACCAATAGAAGTGCACTTGCGAGGAACCCACTACGCTATAAATCATAATTTTTGTGAAGTAGGGAAGCAGCCACTATGCAATTTTTCGTCAATCTGCGGAGAACCCTGGTACCTGCTAAACACATGTAAGGCACTATGTGCACTTTTTTGATGCTGTGGCTCATGACGATGAAGAATTATGGCACAGCCCTTTCCAATGGGTTGGAAGCATTCAACAACCCACTCATTGCGCAATGCGCATTGTGTAACGCCTGGTTACAGAATTCGCGTTGTGCGACGCTTGGTGCTTATTTTACTCTTCTACCACGCTACATTACATATGTTAATGTGGTTCCTTCCCGACATGAAGCCTGTATAGGGCCTTTTTGCAAAGCAGTTTCAAGCACCGGCATGGCTCAGAGGTAGAATACTGGGCTCCCAGGCAGAGGGCCCAGGCTCGAACCTCCTTCGATCCTCGAATATTTTTCTTCTTTCGAGCGACAGTGGTTACGGACACCGGCGGCAGCAGCGGCGGCGCACAACTACGGCGCCAAAAACGGCCTTGCTGTGATCTCATAACAACTTTCGCTGTAATAGATAGATAGATAGATAGATAGATAGATAGATAGATAGATAGATAGATAGATAGATAGATAGATAGATAGATAGATAGATAGATAGATAGATAGATAGATAGATAGATAGATAGATAGATAGATAGATAGATAGATAGATAGATAGATAGATAGATAGATAGATAGATAGATAGATAGGATAGATAGATAGATAGATAGATAGATAGATAGATGGGTCATTCCACGCCAACTGTCCCAGTCGGGGCGCTCGACAAAAATCAGTTTCTCTGAAAAAATCTGAGAAAATTACGCACATATAGACATTAGTTCTAGAGTATTTTCCCAAAATATTTTGAGCGGCAAAAATTTTTCGGGCACGTGAGCGCCATTGGAACTTCTCGATGTGGTGGTAAACCAGGTACGAAAGAAAAATTCGCTATAAATGGACCGTTTCACGCATTCAATCGAAACTTGCTTTTTGTGTTTTTAGAGCATCGCGCATTTATTTTAGGACAGTTGCTTGGAGTAGCTTTATATTTTTCACTCGTTAGCGCGTAGGTAAATTTGAGTAAATTGTAGCGGTTTCAGGAATTTTTTCACAAAAGACCATTACAGACCAAATACATCAATTATTTTTATAGAACTCTCCATAAAACGTAATATCTCCTAAAATTTTTGTTTTGTCTGTGCGCGGCGCACAGACTCTAAAATAAAATCCTGAACTTGGAAAAAACGCTACCTTGGCCTGTGTACAGACGTCTGTAGCACCCTAAGGTGGTCCAAGAAAAAATAAGCAGAAAAGCGCATACGATTGAGAATCACAACAACTTCGTCCAGAGAAAGTTTAATCGAAGTAGTTTTTGTTTTAGCCAAGAAAATTTTTTTGGAAGTTTAGTCCCACCATTGCATTATTTTGCTATGGGGGCAATACAAACCGACTGAATTTACTGCATAAAAAAGAGGTAGTGTATTCGGAGCACATGGTTTTCAGTTCCTTTTGTTAGTATTTTATAATGTATATTACATATCAAGGAGATGATTAACAGAGGTAAAAATATAGCAGTACCATTGGCTTTGATGCCGCAATTCCCCAATAATGAATCACGTTAGTTATTGCATGCGGCTCTGAGAATCAATTCGCGTCAAAATAAGTGAAGTCTCAAAGTTCATGTCAACCGACGAAAAGAGGCGTGAGCGTGGTCATTTATATATATATAGCGGACCCAAACGGAGTTCATCTAAGTATTCCGCAACGAACGGCGCACGATGTGAAGACGCGCCGCGTATTCACGCTTTCCGTCCGTCGTCCACGACACTACGGACGGGATATGCCAAGCTATTTTTCACATCCTTATTTGGATGGTTGCAGGCAGCAGATATTAGGTAAAGTAGAATTTCTCTGTCTGGTAACATGCACTGCTTTACAGCTGTTATGAGATCACAGCAGCCTATTTTTGTGGCGTAGTTGTCTAGTGCCGCCGCCGCCGCCTCCGGTGTGCGTAAACAATGCCATAAGTAAGGCGATTCATTATTGGGGAATTGCGGCATCTAAGCCAATGGTATTGTTATATTTTTACCTCTGTTTATCATCTCCTTGATATGTAATATACATTATAAAGTACTAACAAAAGGAACTGAAAATCATGTGCTCCGAATACACTACCTCTTTTTTTATGCAGTTAATTCAGTCGGTTTGTATTGCCCCCATAGCAAAATAATGCAATGGTGAGACTAAACTTCAAAAAAAAATTTTCTTGACTAAAACAAAAGCTACTTCGATTAAACTTTCTGTAGTCGAAGTTTTTGTGATTCTCAATGGTATGTGCTTTTCTGCTTATTTTTTCTTGGACCACCTTAGGTTGCTACAGACGTCTGAACATAGGCCAAGGTAGCGTTTTTTCCAAATTCAGGATTTTATTTTAGAGCCTGTGCGCCGCGCACAGGCAAAACAAAATATTTAGGAGATATTACGTTTTATGGAGAGTTCTATAAAAATAATTGATGTATTTGGTCTGTAATGGTCTTTTGTGAAAAAATTCCTGAATACGCTACAATTTACTCAAATTTACCTACGCGCTAACGAGTGAAAAATATAAAGCTACTCCAAGCAACTGTCCTAAAATAAAAGCGCGATGCTCTAAAAACACAAAAAAGCAAGTTTCCATCGAATGCGTGAAACGGTCCATTTATAGCGAATTTTTCTTTCGTACCTGGTTTTCCACCATATCGAGAAGTTCAAATGGCGCTCACGTGCCCGAAAAATTTTTGCCGCTCAAAATATTTTGGGAAAATACTGTAGAACTAATGCCTATATGTGCATAATTTTCTCAGATTTTTTCAGAGAAATTGATTTTTGTGGAGCGCCCCGACTGGGACAGTTGGCGTGGAATGATCCAGATAGATAGATAGATAGATAGATAGATAGATAGATAGATAGATAGATAGATAGATAGATAGATAGATAGATAGATAGATAGATAGATAGATAGATAGATAGATAGATAGATAGATAGATAGATAGATAGATAGATAGATAGATAGATAGATAGATAGATAGATAGATAGATAGATAGATAGATAGATAGATACGACAGACGACGGGAACTACGTGAAATATTCTAACAATCGAAATGGTTCTCCATTGCAATGCAAAGTCCATTAGGCTACAGGCAGCCGGCCAAAGCAAATAACTCCTTCGCACGTGCAGCCTAGCTCTTTGGAATGAGCAATTAACATACGGCTCGAGGCGCTACATGATAAGTGCGGACTGAGATAAGGTGCTTCTCTTCGGAGAAGGATGGCACTTGCGTCACTTCGCATAGTGAGTACTTACAGCCATCGTCTTTGGGGGCACCAGTTTCGCGCATCATTCTTCATGGCACCTCGTGCTTTTATATTGTGGGGCCGTGTATGTCTATTTTACAGCCCTCGAAATATCCGGCGTTCGTGACGTCTTGACTTCTCTCGTGTGTCAGTGTTTGTACGCCCTGTCTCTTTAACATAAACAATGAAACTACCCAGCTCGTAGAAACGCAGTTTGAAACGTTTCATTATCGTTGTAAAATAATTCCGCTATTGTCGCAGTGTACCAGATTTACTACTTTCCTCCTACAATACCTCCAGTTCATGCTCTATGGTTATATCTTTATATATTATATTATAATATGTTATATACATTTTCCTGCTTTTATATATATTTCTCCTGCTTACATTCATCTCCGCAGAATGTTGAAAGGGTTATCACTACGAAAGGGTGGAACAGTGGTTACGGTGCTCGGCTGCTGACCCGGAGGCCACGGTCTTCATCCTGGCCGCGGAGGTCGTAGAGTCCCGTGTACTGTGCGATGTAAGTGCACGTTAAAGAACGCCAAATGGACGCAATAGCCGGCGCCCTGCACTACGGCGTGCCTCATAATTGTGTACCTGGTTTTAGCACGTAAAACCCAAGATAATATTATTATTACTCAAGCACGGATTTTTTAGCGTTAATATAGCCCATTTTAGGCGCCGAAGATAGGCTGTCACAACAACGGTTTTGACGTCGAACTTACTTTTACTTACTTACTAGGCACAATATTTTTTTACAAAAAGGCAAATAATTTCAGACGAAGACATTCGCGTCCTCTATCTACTACAGGAAAACGAAAAATGTTATTGTTTACTATGGCGCAAAGGCGGCAGCAGTTAAACATAACCGTGCAATTTTCCTGTAAAATTGCTTGGCTAATTCCGATCGGCTAGCTTAATTCAACACGCCCATGCACTGCTGACATTCATGTTGAATAGCCGCTGTCGCTAACTCGAGCGTTGCATATTGCGAAGCCGGCCTGACACAGAATATTTGAAAGCCAAAAATACCGATTTTAAAAAGCGCTACTTTATGTCTCCCTGACGCAATTAAATTAAGACAAAGCAAAAAAAAAAATTCGGCAGATCCCACGTACCGGGGAATCGATGTTATGCCAAACATGCGCAGGATAGTGACTCTCACGTAATTTTTTACATTGAGCGAACCGTTACGGAATGAAGCCAGAGAAATGTGGAATTGGTATGCGAACATATGTTGAAGAGCAGCATATGTATTATATAAACAGTTGTTTACAGTTGCGCAACGATGCTGCACTGCTAGTCAGCGATAGTTATAATGTCACGCACCACAGATGCACTCCGAGAGCTCCGCGCGTGCGCGGAAGCGGGGGCGGCAATGTTGTGGCCGTGGATGCCCCCAGTTGCGATAAGAGCTGCGGCGCCACTCGACGTTGCTTTGGAAGCCTATGCTTCTCTGTTATGACGGAGAAGGCACGCATGTTTCATGAACCCGTGTGCATGTGTAGAAGGGGTTCTTGACCGTTCTTCAACAAGGTCATCATCACCGTGATCAGTGAGCACTAGCAGCTTGAACGGACTTGTTAATCCGATCCGTTCGTGATCGCGGCCATGATGAGTCCAAGTGTAGTGAAGTGCGAGGTATAGTGCAGCTGGTGGAAATCCTGGATGCCTCTTACCATGAAATGATCTATGATGTCTCCTGTCGTGGTCGGGCCAGAGAGATCTTTTGATGCCCTTTCCACGTCCAAGTATAAGCACCAAGCGTTGTTGGGTCTTCATAACTCAATGTTGAAGTCACCCGGAATGATGAGAGGCCTAGTTCTCTCAGTACATATATTGTAGGAAGCTTTGATGAGAGGCCTAGTTCTCTCAGAAGATATATTGTAGGAAGCATTGACCCTGGTTTTTGCGTAGTCCACGTCGTCCACGTTGCGCGACCACATGGACGAGTGGATAGTAGAGTGTCCTCCAGAGGTGTTCTGTCTTCAGCTTCCGCACTTTCTTTGCGTCCGCCGTGGTAGTGTAGCGGTTACGGTGCTAGGCTGCTGACCCGAAGGTCGCGAGTTCGATCCCGGCCGCGGTGGTCGCATTTCGATGGAGGCAAAATGCTAGATGCCTGCGTACTGTGCGATATCGGTACACGTTAAAGAATACCTGATGGTCAAAATTTCCGGAGCCATTCGGTACGGCGTCTCTCATAATCATATCGTGGTTTTGAGACATAAAACCCACACATTTATTGTTATTATCACTTTCCCTGCTTGTGAATGTGTGTGTTCGCGGTTACTGTGTTGGTTGAGAGACTGTATCACCTGTGACACACACCCGCATAACATGAACTCTGGTATACGGGTATGTGCCACATGTGACTGAGAGAAAAGGTTTCATGACGTAGGCGACATGTACTTTGCGTTATTGATGTCATGACCAGTGCATCGTGTTCGTCATACACTGATCCCCTGCTCTGCCAGTTTGGTACTTTACAAGTTATTGAGACGGCCAGGAGAGCGCTCAGACGTAGGCGGCTAGATAGATAGATAGATAGATAGATAGATAGATAGATAGATAGATAGATAGATAGATAGATAGATAGATAGATAGATAGATAGATAGATAGATAGATAGATAGATAGATAGATAGATAGATAGAAACGGCCAAAGTGCCTGAGGTTCGCTAAGAAATGCTTCGCATTTAAGACACAGATAATAAATGCAGGAGAGGCAATGATTTATTAAGAAATTAACATGGTATTACATAAGGGTTATTGCTAACAACTCTGCCAATCTTCTAGTATAAAATGACATTATGCGAATCGTACAGGAAAGATATCCCAACACTGCCAAATACAATGTTAATACCAAAACCCTCTCGTTGAGATGGCGCGCTGCCCTGCGCAGCTCCTACCTCGACTATCAGCTTTGGGTCACCCAGCAAACCCGCGAGTTGACGAAGAGGCAAGACCTCAACGTCCCCACGTGAGTCACGGCACACAAATTGCTGGTTCTCACTAAAGTTTATTCCTCCTCCTGCTCATTTAAACAGCACATGTTTAAAGAAATCTGTTTGGAGAGCACGCAAAACGTAGTCTTGGAATCGCTGTGAAAATTGTGGAAACAATAGTAAACTGCCACCGTCTCCAGATTTCAAATGCGAAGCATTTCTTAGCGAACCTTTGGCACATTGAGCGTTTCTATCTATCTATCTATCTATCTATCTATCTATCTATCTATCTATCTATCTATCTATCTATCTATCTATCTATCTATCTATCTATCTATCTATCTATCTATCTATCTATCTATCTATCTATCTATCTATCTATCTATCTAGCCACCTACGCCTGGGTGCTCTCATGATCGCCTCCTTAGCCTGGTGTAAGCCAAAATTGGCATGGGGCGGCAAGAGGATTTGACGAATATGACTGTGGGGTCCTCACATGAATAACGTGAAAATCCTGCTGCGTACGTGGTCGAACGCTTTCCTCGAGACACGTGTGGCACATACCCGTTTACCACGGGCCGTGGTCTACGGGCATGCGCCAAAGGTGAGTCACAGTTTAGATCTACTCAGGAACGGCGAGAACAGACATCGGTAATATAAATGAGAGAGGGTTAAGTAAAACAGACATCGGCAGCGTTGACCCAATGAATAGAAAGAATCAGAATTAGGATCCCAGCAGGAATCGCACCCAAGCATTCTGCGTGGCAATAAGGTATTCTACCACAGAGGCACGCCAGGTCTATAAAGTGGTTCGGAAAAACGGCCTATGCAGGCTTAATGTCGGTGCAACGTCAAGTGCGTTTGTGGTGCTGGCTAGAGCACTGCACGGGGATTTTTCCGGCCCAGGCCCGGCCCGGCCCGGCCCGAAAACGTCACGCTCCGGCCCGCCCGAGCCCGGCCCAGTGTTCTTAAATGTGGCCCGTACCCGGCCCGGGCCCGAAAGGTTTGGGCCCTGCCTGGCCCGGCCCGTTTCAGCTAGTTATGCCTTGAGCATAAAGGAGGCACTGTTCAAAATTCGGTTATTGTGAAGATACCTCCTGCACACAAGATATTTACTAGAAATTGTTTTAGGAACGTCTTTCAGTGTCACGACTTTCACTGGTACTCTGTATACTTTCGGTTTATTACGCCCGTAACACTCTTGCGAAGTAATTGCAGGGCATCGTAAATATAATTGGTGTCATACCTTGCTGTTTCTTGTACGCACGCAGTGCAAACCACGCAATCTTACGTTCGGCAGAATCGAGTGAGTATACGTGACTGTGAGAGCTATGTGCGGTAATTCTAGCTTATGTCATGTCTGATGTCAACGTCGACGGCGTCCGGGCGCGTTGGTTTTGTTCGGGCGTTCGTACTCGCATGTGTTTTTACGGTCTGAGTATTTACACTGAGTATTTAAACTGAGTATTTACGGTCAGTATCCGCTCACGGCGTGCCCCTGACTGCCAGAGGTTGGGCTTGGCTGTCGAAATATGCCGGGGGCTTATTCTGAAAGCAAATTTTGAAGCAATTTCTCAGACAGAGTTGCTTTCATTCGTGCGTAGCCAGTGCCTAAGCGAAACGAGGTCTCCGCCATCTTTTACGCGAAAATTTGTTTTCATTGCGAAGTTATTTAAACCTAAACACTCGTGTCAGATATGTGTACAGTAACGGTGTATTGAATAAAGGGTGGTTTTAAACTAAACTAATCAGTCTGTGTGTGTTTGTGTGTTGGTTATTCCCAGAATCCCGGATCGCTTATCGAGCCTCATCCCTCCAGTTGTGAGCCACACTCGGGGAAACGAGCGTCGCTATGGTCTGGCGCCTCACCACTAGTAATGGGAAAATCAACAACGGCGTTCGCCCTGTGATAAGAGTCGCTCCGCATCTTGCACTTAAACTGCACGAAAAACAGCTCCTGAGATATTAATGACCCACATGTCGCGTTGACCAGTCTACGGAGTCACGCAGGCGGAAACAGGCGCGGCGGGCATGCGAGCGTAGCTGCATACTCGAAATGTTTCCCTATATAGGTGCGCTTCAACAAAATTTTCAATTATGAACGTAATCCAACTGGCCCAACTTACCATCTTGATCCCTATATACAAAACGCGCACATCTTATATACACTAATCTAGGATGTTTACCGTTGCTTTCTTTACACGGTACCCAAGAACGACTTTCACTCACTATATATATATATGGGACTTTCCGCCTCGGCATCCATCGTACCTGCTTGACACAAACCACTTCTTGAGAGAAATTGAAAATCTTACAATAATGGAAGGTGCTTTTCTCGTCACACTAGACGTCACGTCACTATACACAAACATACCACATGATGATGGCATTCAGGCTCTTGTGAAATCCTACAGGGAAAATGCACCGGCCTCTTCTCCACGCCCGATTGTCCTTGAAACTCTAGCCAAGATCGTCCTCGAATTAAACAGCTTCGAATTTGACAACCAATATTTTCTTCAAATAAATGGAACGGCGATGGGAACAAGAATGGCGCCGAACTATGCCAATATATTTATGCACGAGATCGAATCCAGTTTTCTGTCAACATATCCCACGAGCCCAGCCTTCTATAAGCGGTACCTCGATGACATCTTTCTTATTTGGACGGGCACTGAAGAACAACTAATTAAATTTATTGATGCATTTAACAACGTTCATAAAAACATTTCTTTCACGCATACTTACTCTAGAACTGAAATTAACTTTCTTGATGTTAACGTAAGGGTGGAAGGGGGTAAACTGGTAACTAGTGTTTACAGGAAGCCTACAGACGCGCAACAATACCTCCACTTCAAGAGCTGTCATCCGCGGCATTGCAAAACCAGCATCCCATACTCCCAGGCACACCGATTTAGGAGAATATGCTCTGAGACAAAGGACTTCAAAGAGAACACGGACCGTCTACGTAACGTCCTTATAAAGCAGCATTATCCACCTCCAATCATCGACGACGCAATACAAAAAGCAGCGAATCTGAACCGCCACCAAATCCTACACAATCAGAACAAAGAAAGTAAAGGGGAACGAAGCAACCTAATTCTTACATTCACTAGTAACGCGCCGAATGTTAACAAAATTCTCAAAAAGCATTTCAATATCATTGAACAAAGCGACCGCCTCAAAAAGCTATTCACTGTCCCGCCGCGGGTGGTATACAGACGCCCGAAAAATGTGAGGGACTATGTAGTACACTCTAAAACAAAAAGAACAGGACAAGTTGGCTGCCATCCCTGCGGGAAAAGTAGATGTCAGGTGTGCAAGCACATGCAAACAACGACGATAGCTGAAAGTACGCATGGTAATTTTACACACACCATACATGATGATCTTAACTGCGACTCCCCAAACGTTGTCTACCTGTTAGAATGTGGAATCTGCGCTAAACAATACGTTGGACAAACTGATACACCTTTTCGAATCAGATTCAACAACCACCGCTCGCATGTGAACACACTACCGAACCTTCCCCTTTCCAAACATATTAAGTCAGAAGGTCACAGTTTCGATTCCATTAAAGTAACACTACTCCAAGGAACTTTCCGCTCTCAGAGAGAACGTGAACAGCGTGAAGCATACTTAATACACAAATTCAACACCGTTGAACATGGAATAAATGAACATCCGGGTGCTCTTCCTGTTTTACGTGCCTTAAAGCGCAAATAGTACTTTAAATGAAACTAACATCAACCCAACAAAATACGCAGCAAAGATGCATGTGTAAGCCAATGCCTTCGGTGATCGTACCTGCAGTGTTTTTCACCCTTTCATGTGTGCCGTCTTTTACCTTCCCCTGCTTTGTATTGTACAGCGCTTGGAAAGAGCAGCTATCGATCAATCTAAGTGGAGCCCGCCCTCCCTCTTCCTTCTTGCCCCTACCTCTCTCTTTTTTTTTTTTTTCCCGTTCTGTAGATCCTTGACCGGAAGTCGCTAATGTCACTCAACGTGTTCTTTCTCGCTTTGGAAGCGGGCGTCGTTTATCAGACAAACGAGCAGGCTCGGCAACAAGTCAGATGGTATACAAGACTCCTTCGGCATGGCCCAAAAGTACAATACGCGGCGGCGTCAACAGTGCTCACCGACACCCACTTAACCCCCCCCCCTTTTTTTTGCTTCTTTTTTTTTTTTTTCTCCGGTCAGCCTGTTTGAATCGCACACCGGCTGTTTTTAACTCGAGCCGGCTCTTCGTCCAGCCCTACGGGACAGAATAGAGCGACGAATTTTAACGATGAGTAATAGCCGCCGCATAAGTATAAGCTCTGTCGCGAAGCACTCCGCTGTGGGCGGTGGCGTGGTACTCCTCGCTCCTGATGGGCCCTAAGCAAACTTTTTCTCCCTCCCGCTCCTTCTCTCTCTCTGTCACCTCCTTCCCCTCTCATTTGATGCCCATATAAACACGGAAATATGCACGAACATTTCGTCTTGAGAAAGGTCAGGCTCTGACCGAAACGTCGACGTAATAAATGAAGTTTTCTTGAAGTGCCACCTTTCATACTTATATATATATATATATATATATATATATATATATATATATATATATATATATATATATATATATATATATATATATATATATATATATAATGGTGGAAACTTATATTAGGCGTTTCTTGAAATTACGTGTAGCATACCGATGGAGCAAAATTGTAGACCTCTTGTACTGTGCAATTTCTGTGCACGCCAATGCACTCGAGGTGGTTTAAATTACCCGGAGCCCTCAGCGACGGCGTCTCATATAGACTGGGTCGCTTCGGGGAGTTATAGCCCACAAAACCACAAAAACAAAGCTAAGCAACGTACACACGCAATTATACAGATATGTATGAGACCCGGGCCAAATACGGGCCTGGCTCAGGCCCGAGCCCCACCCGAGCCCGAAGAACACGGGCCCGAGCCCTGCCCGGGCCCGATCCAACAATCCCTTACCCGGCCCGGCTCGGCCCGCGGGCCGGGACGGGCCCGGGCTTTCGGGCCGGCCCAGCCCATGCAGTGCTCTAGGCTGCCGTCTTCGTCGTTGTGGTCCTTATCTTGTCGGGTACGGGTCCGTATTCTGGTGGGAGACCTTGCTGCCTCCGGCTGGCTCACTGGACAGGTTTGGCGTCGATGTCGCCTTGGAGGTGTGGGCTTGGCTCACGGCTGGAGGGAGGCGTTCGGTACATGGACTGAGAAGCACATCCACCAGATGTCACGGAGTCGTGACGTCGACGAAGGCAGCAGTCAGCGTGTTGAAGATGAAAACCTTTACTTGGCCGAACTTGTGGCCTGGAAACAGATATTGAAACTGCAGCAATACACACTGTACACTGATATCGGCGAACAGAGCGTCGGCCGTCAATAAAAATGATCATTACTGGGACTCGCCGTCTTTTATACATCATACATCGAACTTTCTAGCCTTATCACTGGTGGTTGCGCAAGCTCTGGAATAATCTTGTCTATTTGTGTCATTTGCGCATTCTTGACAAAGTGATCTACTACAATCTGGAATGCTCCCAGACATTCTGGCGCGGCCCGCGCAAGACAGCGATCACACGTGTAACGGACCAGTTACAAAAACATAGCAAAAGACGCGCGCGTGGCAATATCCTCAAACTGCACGCGTTTTAAACTTGCCCAAAAATAGTTATCTCATTCCGCGTGCAATCGTACATTGCTGACGTGCTATATCATAGCCAACAGGCTGTATCTGCATGTGACAGCAATTTCATGCAAAGCGTTTCACGCATCCTTCAACTCTTTCACCCACAGCACCGGATAAAGCATCCTGAGATAACCTTCGCCGGCTGCAGCCACAAAAGACACCCAGGCTATGAGCCACAGAAGCATTTAGCGATTGGGCAACTATACTGCAACCCCTGCTCTCAAAATGGTCTGCCTCATCAGCATGCGAAGATCTAAGTCTCACACATCAGAACTCAGCCAGTTGTAAAACACGCACAGCGATGACGCCAAGCAGCGCTTATCCAATATGACGCCTTGTAAACTGAATTTCAGCTGATTATGCGCTGTATATAAGACCCCTGTCTGAAGATGACCGTCAGGCACTCGAGCGACGACGCGGCGCTGTGTGAACAGCTGCAGGTGAGTACGAATGATTTCCATAGCATGTTCGACAAAATTAGCTTGGCTAACGTGTCCTCACATAACACGTTCACAAGAATTATTGTTAGCGCTCGTCTCGTGTTTATGTTGCTTTCTTGTGTCCCGTAACTTTCGCGCTACATTCTCTATGATGAATTCTTACAAACTCGCCCAGATTTCCGTTCTCGTAAGAATTAATGTGCTTCGTTTTCTAGAATTATCTTCTCTGAAAGTCTCGACGAAAGCTACTTCCAGTTGAGCTACAGCGGCGGCTGCTTTCCCATCCCCTTATTAAGTATTTCATGTTGCGTGCAGCCTGGAAGTGTGTGCAGCTCAATTCGTGGAGCAGCGGGCGCGTTATCCGAAAGTTGTAGGCTAGGTTTGTACCCGCGAAAAGTTTATTTTCCAGCGACTTGATTTCCTTTCCATTTATGTCACAATTACTATGCTCTAGCCAAAACATACAAATAATGTCCCCTATATCTTCCTTAGCTTCATTGTATTTTGGTCTTCATTAGGCTGCGTCTAACAAAAAAAAAAGACAAGCGTTCGATAAATCAGCCCTCTGCCGTTCAGAAAAGACGGGATACATGCAGGAGAAAAAAATTGGCCGCGTATCTACGTGCATCGCTGCAAATGTCGTCGAAAGACGAGTCTTCTGTCAGCCGTAATACATGAGTTCTCCTCCTCCTCTATGTTCAATCGCCGCATTTGGTTCATAGTGTCGCCGTGTCCGCATTTTCAGCGTAGCCCAAAAAACGCTAGCATTTTCAGCGCAGCCTAATAAACACTAGGGTCTTTAGAATTACGTATCTATGTATTTTCTACTAAAGGAACACATCGCCTACACTTACGTATTGATGTTGCGCCTCAGATACGCGTATATTTGCTTTTTGATTGAGAATGTTCATAAGTATGCACCGCGCTACCAGTTCAAGATGGCTGGGCGTTCAGCAAGTGGTTAAAACTTTGGGTCAGGTGGCCGAATCGCGTGACAGACATACAAACCGAAAAGCCGGCAGACAAACAGAACAAATTTCTGCGTTTAAGTTCCACAAGAAAGGCTATCGTCTTTAATAGTCATGACGTACTACATAGTGTATAGTACATACAAAGCAAGAGTTGGTAACGGACGCGTCATTTATTGTTGTAGTATAGGTCGTTCCTGTTGTATAAGTTGCTAGAAAAGCTGTCGCAGTCCTGGTTTTAGCGCAACGAATGACCTGTGTGCTGGATTTTTGAGGCGCCAAAATTTTTCTAACCCTGTGCTTCAGCAGAGATGGCTGGATTGCTGACATTATAGCATTTTAGCATATTTGAGCGCTTTGCCTAATCCTCAAAGGCTGGCTGATAAGCAACCCTCCTTAATTTAGCCTGCCCGAGTTTAGCTAAACGATAGAATCGCCTCTTCCTGACCGACAAACATTAATATTAGGAAGAAAACTAAAGGGCAGGTGGGTTTCCTGCGCTTTGGGATGCATTATTTTATTGGTTGGTGCACTTCCCAGTTAAATCACATACCACTTAGCTTCAGCAGACGGGTTCACGAAACCTTCTGAGCAGCCTATTAGTGCGGCTAGTTGAATGGTTTGAAAGCTAGCTCTGTTCTAGAGGTCTGGTATAGTTTCGCCTCTTCGCATTTATAAAATGCGACGTGTTTAAGTAGAATATAATTACAACTACCCTGATCACTGCTTCCTAGCAAATGCACGATGTCAAATACGAAGGCTCGATTTGTTGAGCATAATCAATGAAGGACATTTATAACGTTAGTGGATACTCTAATTCCATCTCTTATTAGCTCAGTCGCCAAAATTAAAGAATCACAGCATATCCACGTGGTGAATGATGATGAGTGGGGCGAAGCGAACTCGCGCTGCAGCACGGCGATGGCATTGGCGCGAGCGTGGTCCTTCTTGATGGAAGATATTGTGACTAGATTGTTTGAGAACCACAATCTGTTGCACACACCGCAACTATGGCTAAAACTGTTATCAAGAAAGTCCCGCTGGAAGCGCGCGTCGGCGCCTTTGGGCAGAGCCCGCCTGATGCGTTTTGCAGCCACTTCACGTGCTCGCACAGCCTCGGGCTCTGCCTGCCGGTACGCGCGCTTTCTCGCCGCTTCACGGTCCTTCACATTTTGAAGATCCAATTCCCGCCGCAGCCCTGCAGCTTCGGCCTCGCGGGCTCGAAAGGCAGGGTCTTCGCGCCGCAGCCGTGCAGCTTGTCGAGCAGCTTCGGCCTCGCGGGCTCGAACGGAGAGGTCTTCACGCTTCAGCCGTGCAACTTGTCGAGCAGCTTCGGCCTCGCCGGCTCGAACGGCGGGTTCTTCTCGCCGCAGCCGTGCAGCTTGTCGAGCAGCTTCGGCTCTGCTTCGCGGCGTCGATGTTCAGCTTCGGCGTCGCGGGCTCTCACCTCAGGATTCTGTCTGCGAGCGCGCGCTGCCGCCGCCTTCCGTGCCCTCCGTTCCGCAGCCTTGTCTTCCATCTGGCTACTCCGAGCTAAAGAGAAAGCGTGCCAAGAGGGAGCCTCATGGCGCGTTACTTCTGAAATGTTGTCTTCGGGTGTCGTTGAAAACACAAGACGTAGTAAAGAAGAAAGAACGCCACAAAGGCGAACACGCACAAGAGTGTCACTCGTCAACGTCGTCTTCTTCTACTGCATCCCAGAACGCGCGCAGTAAAGAAGAAAGAATACCACACAGGCGAACACGCACTAGAGTCTCACTCGTCAACGTCGTCTTCTTATTCTACTGCATAGCAGAACGCGCGCTTCTCACGAGCTAGAGGTGGCTACTACAACGCTACAAACAAACGGAGGATGGACAGACCCACGGCAAGGGAAGCTTCGCCCCGAAAAAAAAAAAACATGCGGAGAAATATCTGCGCATGGACCGAGGACTGCGAATGGTGCAGTAGCAGAGAGCACCACATACCATTTGGAAAATTGGGGTATGCCACCAAGACGAGAGGCAGCGACTAGTGGCAGTCATTTTACTGGCATTGGTATTGTACATGCAGATGACAAACAGCTTTTTCAACTTCGTTACTCGCGTTCGCTTCACTTAGCAAGGGCAACACAGTAGGGCTTTTTGGTTCATGATCACGAGTGAAAAAACAGTCGAAATGCGTAAGACGCTTTTTCTAGCATAGCGGTGCGAAACTTCCTAATTAATGCACGGTATCCTTTTCGCACGCTTACGTGGCGCATGCGCATCGCCGCTCAACGGTCACTTGTATATGTGGACGTGCGAGTGGAATGAATGTTCGCTGAGATAACCTTGAGCATCGTCTCCCCGGCCGGCTTCCTTTCCGACTGAGCGAATTTTCACTCTCGCCCGTTTCCACTTCATGTGTCAGTCGCATATATATGATACTCTTCAACAACTTGGTGCACACGTCTTCGTCATACTGACTATATCACGTGTTCCTTTTTTTTCTTTTGTTCCAGGAAGTAGGCAGTTCCAGTCATGCAAGCTAAAGTGATGGCTCCCGTTTTTGTAGCATTCGTCGTGGCTGTGGCAGCCGTCTCGGCGGTCGCTGCTCAGGAACTCGTGGACTGCCCTGCCGTTGACGACAAGGGAGCCAATGCCACCCTGCTACCAAACCTGTACAACTGCTCCACATTCTACCTTTGTGCTCAGGTAAGGGTCTTCAAGAGCGCATGCAACATTAGCAGTACTGAAATAATAGATAGATAGATAGATAGATAGATAGATAGATAGATAGAGATAGATAGATAGATAGATAGATAGATAGATAGATAGATAGATAAGATAGATAGATAGATAGATAGATAGATAGATAGATAGATAGATAGTAGATAGATAGATAGATAGATAGATAGATATAGATAGATAGATAGATAGATAGATCTTCTAATGATGCATATAAATTGAAAGGAACACATTTAAGTTGTCTTTTTACCCATTGTTCCCCTCCGCATTTGTAGGGCAGCAAACTCGATATATAGCTTAGCATTGTGGTGCTTGGTTGATGGAAGAGGGGTACGCCCTATCCTGTCTTCTCTTGTTTTCTTGGTTGTCTCCGTTGCGCCACAAATATTTCATTAGACATATATTCTACTCAGCCTCTCTTCCTTTCTTGTATTCTTTCCACCTCTCTCTCTCTCTCTCAGTCAGTGCTAACATAGTTGGCCACACAGGGGGGCTCTAAGCAAATTAGAAGAAAAATGCCTCAATTGTCCACCCTGTCGTGATACTAGACGTTCACTTCGGAAAGTTTTAACTTCGAAGATTCACTTTGCATTTCTTTACGAACATCACTTCTAATATTCAAGGAATATATGTCTCTATTTCTTCGTCAACGGCAGGAGGGGTTTCTTTGCATTATGCTTTTTCTCTTTTAACATCGCGAGTGGTTGGCCTACTCGGGAGGCTTACAAATCAAAACAAAAGGTCTGGTTTAGTTCAGATAAAACTATTAATAAATATAACAAAATGGAATAAGTTATTCAAGCATGGTTGTGCCAAGCAACAGTCGGGCCTCTTGATCGGCTATCTTCTACTCGTGCCTGCTGTTTATTAAGGGAGATGGCAGGTCTTTGACTTAAAAACCGTCGTAACTGTGAGATCACGTTCTTAGTAGTAAATCGCTCTAAAAGCAGCAACCAACGCATCGGTTTTCTTCCATGCGAGTTATGTATTGATACACAATACGAAGCCACCCTGTCTGCGAGATAAAACTATCTGCGAAAACTTGGCAGGTCTCCTCTACCGCTACGTTTGCGCACCCCCCAAACATTTTTCACCAAATACGTGACTACACCATCTATCCTGCACAGTATTTTGACAAAGGATTGCAAGCGGCCAATCTTTACCTCTGAAAGCACTGCCACTGCTACCGCTGTCGCAGGGTGTCCCAACGCTGATGGAATGCCCTAGTGGCCTCCAATTCAACCGCAAGCTGAACGTGTGCGACCACCCGTGGTATGCTGCCTGCTTCGAGCTCCCTCTACCAGTACCTGAACTGCCGACTACAGAAGCTCCTTTGGCAACCGAGAAGGTCGTCATCACGAAGACAGTCAAAGAGGTCTACAGACCCGTCGACGAAGACGCACCTCAATTGTAAACAATAAAGTTATTGCTGGGACCCAATAAACGCAACTGGGAAGCACAAAGAGTCCAGCACACGTATTTCACAGAAGTGCCCATGTGACCGTGCATATTTAAAGACGCCTAGCGTTACTGGACTGCTCATTGTGTTGGATAGAAAAAAGACGGCTTCCAATTTCTAACCACCACGTGAAAATGGCGCCGAACTCCGCTTCGGCAATGTATTATGCATCCACTATCATTGACGCGAAATACTCTTGCGTTAGCAGAAATTGCATACACTTACATTTAAAATATTATCGCGTGGTCGTGACAGTGAAGAAAGCAAATACTTCAGCCGGTAAATGATGAAACTGTTCGTTGGGCGAACTTGTTGACAGAAATAAAATGGCGGTCACATTACAACGATATCGGCACAAACAATCGTCGGCCGCAGCAATATTCAAGACACCTTAAAGTTCATTATAAGTTAAGTATACGCTTATTAAAATTTGTTTGGCGCTAATCTGATGACAGAACATCTGTAATACATGTGTCTCAACACTCGTTACAGCACGATATGAAGTGACCGATGTTTCAAACCAGCTACGCTTTTACGACCTTGACGTCAAGGCATCAACTACGCCTTACTAGACTTACAAAATACGGGCTAAATGTCCACTACACGTCGCAAATTGGCAGAGATACCCTCCCATTTTCAACGCTAAGACGACGCTACTGGAGTACACGCACTCCTAATAAATATATTTCTTGGTTCTAAGCGTCGGAGGGGTACTTTAGTACCCTTTTTGTCATTAGGAAAATTCCTACCCCACTTTGTCTTACAAGGTCATTTTCATTTTAAAAAATGTCAACTGATTTTGGAATATCTCGAGGAGTATGCCAGACGTCGCTGTATTGCTAAGTGGCTCGCTCGCTCGGTTGCCGAACACCGCTGCGACGTCCTTATGCAAAAAGTGAGTGTCCTCTCGGCTTTGGCTGCCACTACCAAGGGTGCTTGCATGAATCATTCTCCGGGAAATCGAAGCGGTGACCCCAGCTCTTCCAAACAGTGGCCGGAGATTTTCGTATTCCTCCGGTTTCACGTGCGTTCGGTTGTCACGAACCATTGGTCTTCGCTGTGTGCACCTTTGGTAATTCTCGGGCAACTGTATTTCGGACAAGACCGCCGCATCGTCCAAGGTCACCGCTCCAGGAACAATTTCATGGCCGCTCTCCTAACTCAGGTGAAATGCGCAAGGCTGTCGATCGGCCGATTTTCTTCAGATGCCGCCGTATAGATAACGTCGTGCACCATTTTAACAACCATTTGTCTTTGCACTAACAACACGTATGGCACTGCTACAACCACCGCCATTTCCAACCTTTCAAGCCTGTCCTGTCAATTCCCTTCCGTTCTAGATATCTTCTGCCACATAGCTTTACATTCAGTGATGAGTGTTAGTTTTGGTCGTCGCCTCAAGAAAGTACTTACTTTGACGCTTCTGATGTTATTCGAGCAGCAGACGGAAGTCTTGCAACCTATATGAATGCACGTACATGGCTCCCGTTATCATGGCTGGTCCCCACATATCTGACTTGTTCGCCGTTCTTGACCGATGCCTAAAAGACACACCAACGACGACAACCTTAGCTCAGATTTTTGTCGACTCAGGCCACGCTCATCGACTGGGCAACCCGCGTCCTTCAACATGAACTCATTCGACTTGCTGATATTCCGGTCTAGCTGTAACACCGCTTAAGCTCTGTCGACTGCGTTTGGTTACAAGCAGAATCCACCACATGTTTCACCTCGACGAGACTACCAGCTGTTTCCGGCTGCGACTGTATACTTTCTTCTTTAGTTGACGCACTGTTGGCTCAAAATATTGCCGTCTCGCATAATCTCGCGAGTTTCATCAACGACAATGTACAGCTTCCACTCCTAAGCTTCAGTCGCCTTACCGAAGCTCTCCGCAAGGCATTTCAGTGGCAATAGCGTCAGCACTCGATGAATGCGCCATTGCTGAATTAAACGCTGGAACTTGTTGACCCTTCATTTATGCCAGCAGAGCTAGACCATCCCCCGAGGAAATTACGAAAATGATTGTCTGTTAACTTCTACAGCGTCATCCTGCCCAACTCCGCCATTTTTTAACAGTATATAAGGATATATTCAATTTCGGTGACCACCCCTCTGGCCTGACGTCGCTTGCACGTAATCAAACATACCGGTGATGCAATCCTACCAGACAGCCACCATCTCATGTGTCCCAATAATAATGACAGGTTATACCACGAAAAATCTATAAGGTGCCCTTCAAATCCATCAATGAAGCTTCTTTCATTGAGTCTTGTTTCGCTAGATAACAGGTGCGTCGCCGGGTGTGTTAGTTGAGGAGGAGGGTGGCGGCTGAAAATTTTGCACATACGTACATGCGCTGCCACGAACGGATCACACCAATAAATGTTTCATGAAGCTAGATTCTTCTCGATCATAGACCTGCGTTCGGGTTATTGTCAAATTTCTATTGACGACTAGTTCGGACCGAGAAAAGACTTCGTCTCTCATAGTTCATGGCCTCTGTCAACTCAATCTTATGCCTTTGGAACCGTGCAACGCCCCGGCGACGTTCAAACACATGAAGACTCAGCTTCGTGGCCAGACATGGCAGTAACGAAATCACGGTAAATAAATTGATTTTTCCTGCATAGGGCAGTGCAATGACCCCGTTTTATGGGCCGGTGATTTACTAATGTTATGAAGTATTTTAAGTGAGTAATTTCACGAAAGTTACTCATTCCTTTACCTGTAACTTTTCACTAAAGTGTAGCATGTTCACTTCCCTTATGTCACAAAAAAACTGACAAAAAATAACGATGAAGAACTACACAACGAGCAATTTGACAGCAAAATTGGCACCCAGTCTGGTCCCGCTAGTATAGGCACTCTTTCTCAGCAAGGATTGCATTGTAGGCATTCCGCTGATCCAGGCGATGTCTGCTCGGTGCCGCATGCCGCGCTACGCAAAGGAGCCCAGTGCTTGGTGGGCACGCTAGAAAGTGCGCCTGCACTTTCGTTTAGACCTGGCGATGGCTCGCGCGCGCTTCCCGCCGGCAACGGTGCGTACCTTTTACCACTTGTTGAATTTATCGTCGGCCCCGTGCTCAGACTAAGTAAGCCTATGAATTTGTTGATGACGCAGAAACGGAACGATTTCACGATCGTGATGAGAACGAAAGCCTGATTCAAGTATAGTGGCCCTGATTTTGTCGAAGCGTCCGCGCAGAATCACAAATTCTCATATTTTGCCCTGCTAAGCGAATATATTTTGAAAGCGTCTGCTTAGGTAGCGTATTAGTATGCGATCCATCGTTGTTGAAGCGTATGCGGAATGGCGTTTCAGTTTGGCCATTATACCGTTTTTGGCAGACGGCGCACTCGAGCATGTCTATTACGTTAGATCTATCGCAATCAAAAGAGCCGCGAAACTTATGGGTGAAGTTTGAAGACGTACTAATGACTTCCTGGGTGGTTTGCATATGTAGACACACCTTTCAGGGTGGTTTGTTGCAGGTGCACAACCATATATTTTGGGTACATTTAATTTTGACGATTTTAACATGTCGCGGAGATTCTTTGACCGCCGGTAAACCACACGATGTTGTCCAGGAAAGATATCTTTCAAATTGTTCACTTTGGGCAAGGATGTTGTGGTGGGCGTTTCAGTATGGAAAGAACGTTTAGCACTGATGCCGAGTAAGTCAATACTAGATCAGTATCAGTACGTCGTTCAGGTAAACAGTTTCCGCTAAGAATGTCGGCTCTATCCAATTGGTCTGCTCGGTCTATAGCGTCATCAACCAAGTCCGTCAGAATACCGTCGTTTATGAAGGGCGCTTTTAAGTTGCTCGCAATTAGATAAGAAGTTTTTTTGCGGTCGGAACACAATCGCTTAAATCAATGAGCCTGACTAATAAGGCCGACCCGTCTTGCAATGTCGCACATGGCTGCTCTGGAAATGTAGAAGCTGGTTTTTGTCAGCAGGCTTGCGGTTAGATTTGTGACCAATTTTCTGTCAGAAACATCACAGTGACATCCAGAAAGTTGACGAATATGTCGAATAATTGTGCGAAAGCTTGATATATGGATGAAAATTGTTAAATCCTTCTATACACTTTAAGAGGGTCTCCTCTCCGCATACGTCCAAATCAAGAATATATCATCTATAAAGCGTCTATAAAACAAAGGCTGCTAGTCAGTGCTAGACAGAAAACCATTCTCTAGAATGCCCATTAAAATGTAGCATAAGTAGGGTCCATTCGAGGTCCCAATGACTTGCCGTTGATCTGAACGGAGTGACATTTATTAAATTCAAAGTTATTGAGTTCAAGGACAAGCTTTAACAGCGATTGCAGGGCTTCTTTATTGATAGGTCCTCTTGACACAAGAATCTCATAAGCCTTGAGCACTGCTGCAATTCCATCAGCATGCGGTATGTTAGTATAACAGTGAGGCGACGTCCAGTGTTACAAGTTTTGCACTTTGCGGAATGATAAGGCCTAATATGTCGCGAAGAAAATTATTAATTATCCTGGACAAATGATGGAAACGCCTCGGGAATATGTTTAATAACGGAGTCAACATAGAGAGACAAGTTTTCGGTTATAGTGTTTATACCGGAGATGATCGGACGGCCCCGGGTTCGGAGCGACCATCATCGGAGCGAACCGTCATCGCAGGGTTGAAAACGTCTCACGAGATCCCTGTGCAGAGAAGCGCCAGCCTAACCATACGAAACTCTTCAGCGTCAGAACATTACTAAGCGTCGTTATTATTGAACGTAAGCTTCAGAAAAAGTAATCAAGAAACAAGCCAAACTAGACGCAAACCCACAGGCCTTCATAGCACTTAAAACTCACCGATATTACGATACTCCCCCATGCGAATTCTCAGCGCAGCTTTGTGTTGAGGCAACGCCAACTGTTTTGGAAGTTCTGCCTATCCGCAATGGGGAACATTTGTTACATAGTGCCACAGAAATTGCCAGTGCTCTAGAGCTACGCACACCACTCTGTGCATTGCGGCGTCTCGAACCAAGCGAAACGCCGACATCAACATCCCCATCACAAGCGAGACAGTCGCAGCGCACCCACCAGCCCTGCATGCGCACAAGCTCCGACCGAAGTGCGAGCGCGCGTGACGGAGGAAGAAAGCGATGTTAGAGGCCAGTGGCTCGTGATATCGTCAGACTCCGCGTTCGCCGTTGTTCGTCTTCGTTTGCTCCATCGGTTACGCCGACGACGCCAACGGGATGCCGAACCACGCAGGAACCGGGCGCCTAAGAGCTGCGCTCTAAAAGCGCAGCGCGCATCGTAGAACGTCGTGACTCGAATCGGCGTACACAACTCTATAAATCAGTTCTCGATGATTTGGACACGTCTAATTCTCTCCACATTCTTCATTAAACTTGTATAACAACGTGTTTGCACATTTCGCTTTCGCAATTTGTTTAGCAGTGCTAGATTTCACGAATGACAGCGCGTACATAACCTCAGCCGTGCGCCCGTCACGCGGAAAGACTACATATGGCGGACGGCGCGGAGCGGAGGCGTGGCGGTGACGTGACGGCGTCATCGCGCGCCGCGACGTCACTACCCCGCCTAGTCGCCAGACTCTCCCTATATACGGTTCTACTTGGCCCGTATTCAACCGCCACTCCAATGAATCTCGGATATATCGTACGACTCGACTCACCGTTCTGTCACCTTTACCCCTCCAGACGAATTAATTTCTTGGGACTCCGCTGTGCGACCCCGGCTTATGAGTCGCTTTATTCACATTCACGCGATCATTTGAAATTCATGATCCAATTTATTGAACTATAAGCGGTTGCTGAGTAAACATCACCAGCCGAATTACTGTGTTTTAGCCCTTAGAAATCCTTTTCAATCACCGTGCCGGCGACGTTCTCACTTGCACGTACCACGACCATATATATTTTTTTCTTTTTTTGCCCTCTTCCTATGGCTTTACTGTCCACGATCCCCTTCCCCTATACAAAGTAGCATGCGGGTGCATTTATATACGCTGACGGCAATCGGTGACTGCGGAGCTAGCAGCGATTGATGTCGCCTTAAGTCACTTGCAAGAAGGATTACCCACATCGAAGGTCGTCATCCTTACGTGCTCTCGTGGTGCCCTTAGCACACTCACTGGAAAAGAGGCTGACAGCCTCTTTTCCAGCGTAGTATCATAGAATCCACCGACAAAATTATCTCACGTGGAGTGTCCCTAGATGCCCAGTGGATACCTTCGCATAGGGACGTTGCTAGATATTAAGAGGCTGGTCGTCTCGCTTCATCTTGTAGCCATGGTGCCTGTGCCTGCCCGGAAATTCCCTCTATGATGGACAACGCTAGTCTGCTTATACACCGCCACCTTCTAAAGCAGCACCCAGACCAGCGTTTCGGGAACAGATCGTTCTCTCCCCGTGTTTGTGGTCGTGGCTTGCCTCGTCGTTCCAGAGCACTGTTATATAAACTAAGAGTCGGCTCTGTATTGGTGCGCGAACGCCTATGCCGTCAAGGGGCGTGTGAAGAGTCCGTTGTGTGTAGCTTGTGGCTCCTGTGAAATACTTGAGCATCTTATATTCAACTGTCCCGCTTTTGTTACGCAGCGGGCTCTGCTGATTGAGGAATACAAATTCCTCCGATTAGGTGTGCAACCATTGGCGATTACGTCTTTCCGACAGGTTGTGTTTCTCAATGCGACCAGGCCCATCGAGCTCTGCCGAATTTTGTGACCAAACAGGTCTGGCAACCCGTTTATAGACGTTTTTCCTCCCTATTTTTGTTCGTCTTCGTGAATTTTTTTCTTTACTTTCCTATCTTCTTTCCTCTTTCTCTCCTCCTATCTTCCTCTTCCCTGCTCCCAAAACAGTGGGCAGGCGTTGTGCCCCTCTAAGTGGCACTTGCCAGCTCGCTCTTCCTCTTTTCTCTGTGTCTTTGTGCATCTATATGTATGCAAATCAAATAAATAAAGCACGAAAGAAAGAAATAAAGGAAGAAATAAAGAAATAATCTCTGTTCTTCAATAAAAAAACATTCTCTCCCCCTCTAGGCTTTTAACTCCACAAGTGGAAGGTCATGCTAATGTACGAAGCGTGCTTGATACGCAATGACGATGCAGAATGCGCATGGTATGACAAACGCCAGTGGCATGCCGATACATGGATGACGTGGCATGGATATCATCTGTACCATGACAAGAGCGACGTAACAAAATGATACATTATGGTCTGACGTTACGTCTACACTCACGTTAAAGCAGAGAGCGAAAGAAGGAGAGGGAAAGAATGAGTACGGGAGAAGTCCTTTGTGAAAAAAATTCTTCACGAGGCGGGAATTCGAAACCCACGTACCCTCCATCTTAAGGCGAGCGTCATAGCCCCTCGGCTATCCAGGCACGCTAGCGGGGCACAGCATAGTCTTGTATAGTATAGTGTAGCAAGGGGATGGAAAGGGAGGTGAGCGTGAGGAGAAAAGATGTGATGGTGCGAATGAGGGAAAGGAGGAGAGGAGATAGTAAAGCATGCAATGAGAAAGAGAGAATCAAAAAAAGAGAGACAAAAAATAGAGTGAGAGATAGAGAAAATGATAGAAACAAGGAGAAAGCAAGCGAGAAATAGAGAGAGAGAGAGAGAAAGAAGGGGATGAACGAGAAAATGTGCAAAAGCCAGGACTACATAGGCACCCATCAGCTCCGGTGTCTCTTTAGCATTGCGCCTCCAGTGCAAGCTACACTAACTTTTTTTTCTGTTGGCCAGCCGTTTCTTCATGACCCCCCGCGCTGATACCGCCACGAAACAGAGGCTTTGAAACACTTCGCACGCGTTCAGTTCTTAAAGCGGCAGCACTTCCAAAAACAGTCCCTCAAGAGGCGGCGGCAAAGCAACTCGAAGAGGGCCATCTCCTTTATCGTGCTTCTGCCGCCCCTCTGGTGTGTTAGGGTGGGCTCCTTAATTTATTTACAAGCTCGTAATTGATTACACGTCTGATAATGATTCACGCGATATGCCTAACTTGCAACGTTTCAATGCGCTACACATTATTCAGCATAATATGATTCACTTAATAAATGTCTCTGCGGAGCATCAGCATCCTCGAAATAAAGTATTTATGTAACCTTCTTCGTGTATATGTAATCCGGGATGTTTCTTTCGCCACGTTACAATATTATCTCCGATCTATGTCGTTTCGTCGACGACAAATGCATATCAATGCGTGCATTTTAGGCTTCCAGCACA
Organism: Rhipicephalus sanguineus; assembly: GCF_013339695.2. Taxonomy (NCBI): domain Eukaryota; kingdom Metazoa; phylum Arthropoda; class Arachnida; order Ixodida; family Ixodidae; genus Rhipicephalus; species Rhipicephalus sanguineus. The sequence continues at coordinate 170,784,055 of NC_051180.1, read as the reverse complement.
TGTATTCCGACATCCGTATTCCCCAATACTTTTTCGAGTATCTCTGTCGAGCCCTGTCACACACAACACTCGCGTTTCTGCTCTGCAGACCTGTTGGTACGTAATTGAATTGAATTGAATTGAATTGAAGTTTATTTGTCCTGAATTCTACAGGATCAGGAGCAGAGGCTAAAGGCTATGTAGCCTGACATGGGGCCTCTGCTCCTAAATACAGTTTGGCACGCAGGCCGCTGAACATCTCACTCTGTCGCAGACATTTTCAGAAATAAAACAATAACACAACAATATTTAGCATGTTCTTGTTACACAATTTCAGAGAAAACATAACAAAGAACTTCATCACAAAAGCTTCATCTCAAAAGAAACTTCATCAATACACAATGTTAAAGAAAGCATAAGAAAAGAAACTACAACACAACTCAAATTGATAGATAGGATGTAACAAATCAAGCATAGGAACTTTAATAAGCATACTCAATATCATGGTTCATTAGGATGGACTTGATAATGGTGTTCGAGGGTATGGAATTGAAATCTATGAGACCGTGTAAACGATTTAACATTGTGGGTATTTGATACTGAACGTGTTGCTTGCCATAATTTGTCCTGAATGCTGGGATTTTCCGGCGTTGCTGACGCATGGTATAATGCGTATTGTCAGGCGGGTTCTGAAGACACTGTGGCTTGTTTTGTTTCACCCATTGCAGAAGTTTGAAATGATACAGTTTTGTTGCCGTTAGTATTACGTATTTTTCAAAGAGTGGCTTAGTTTTCAAGTCCTTGATAATACCATGGTACTGCTCGAATGCTCGCAAAACTCTTTTTTGAAGAACTAGTAATTTTTGATAGTTTTTTTGTGTAGTAGTACCCCATACCAAGATACCGTATGTCATTTAAGAGTAGAAAAGAGCATAATATAATTCTAGTTGTAACCACTTTGGTAAGACTGGGCTGAGCTTATATAAACATCCAACGGTTTTACTGAGTTCTACCGTTAGTTTTTCTATATGTGTGTTCCATGTCAAGCCTTCGGAAAACCATACACCTAGAAACTTCTGGCTGGTGACTTGCTCTATCTCTTTGCCCTCAAATAAAACAGTCGAACTATAGTTACGCGGCTTATTAGGTGGGGCAAACACAATGTATTTCGTTTTACTAACATTTAGTTGCAGTTTCTTCAAACTAAGATAAGCGGACAACTTTTGTAGGTAGTTATTAACCTGGTGTTCAAGCTCTAGAATAGATGTGCCGCTGAAGAATATGTTAGTGTCATCAGCATACATTATTAACTTGGGAGAACATGGGATATCACACAGGTCGTTTATATAAATTATGAACAATAGATGGCCAAGAATTGACCCTTGCGGTACTCCTCTTGTAATGTTTAAGTAAGTGGATGCACTGTTGTTTATACAAACATATTGATGGCGGTTTCTCAGATAGTCTCAAGAACCACACCACGTACGCCATATTTGCTAAGTTTACCCGTTAGTACTTCGTGACATACCGAATCAAACGCCTTCCTAAAGTCTATGAACAAACCGAGTGAGTACAGTCTGTGTTCGATGTTTGTGATTAGTTCATGTTTATTATTAGGCAGAGCTGCTTCACAAGATTTATTTTTTGAAAACCATACTGAGCCTCACTGATCACATTATACTTGTCAAAGAATTTGTGCAAGCGTACGTTTATTGCATTCTCGAATACCTTAGATAAAACAGGAAGAACGGATATTGGCCTGTAGTTTGTGAATTGCCTTTTATCACCACCCTTGAACACGGGGCATACTCTCGCTATTTTTAGGCGGTCTGGAAAAATGCCAGTTTCAAACATTCTATTTATTATATAAACAATCACTGGAGCTATAATATCAGCTACGCATTTTAGCGGAGTTGCCTTGATCTCCTCAAAGCCAGCGGCTACGTTATTCTTAATCTGGTTTATTAATTGCATTACTTCCTCTGATGTCACTGGAGATAGTGACACGGAGTTTTTAAGCCTGTACTCTTTTAATGTAACACAGGGAGCTGTACTGCTATCATTTTTGTATTCTGCACTGGTCACAAAGTAATCATTCATCTTATCCGCTGCGTCACTATCAGATAAGGTGCCTGCACTGGTATGAAAACATAGCGGTGGTGCTTCTTTTTTCTCACACATTAGATTCTTAACCTCGTCCCACACCTTCCTAGAGTCATTTTTTATCTTCGTAAACAACTTTTCGTAATATGTTTCCCTCGCACGCTTTAAGTCGGTGTTCAACCTATTTCGGTATTTTTTAAACTCTGAGAACGCGTCCAGGTTCCGTGACCGAACAAAAGTGTGGTGCATTTTATTTTTGGTTTTAATCATTTTCAGTAGTTTTTTATCAATCCACGGCTTCCTTGCGCGTTTGGGTTTTCGATTTCGCAAGGTCATTGGAAATGCTTGATTATAACATACTCTAAGTTTTTCAAAAAATGCCTCGTATGCTGCATTTGGGTCTCTTTGCTCAAACACGCATGTCCAATCGACTGATTGAATATGTGAGCGAAACACTTCCAAGCGTGCAGCACTAATGCTGCGAGATAAGGCTTCCGCTGTGGTTTCGCGTTTGACGTGCATATTCGGCAGTAAGCAAAAAATTGGTAGATGGTCGCTTACGTCAGCTGTTAGCAGTCCAGAAAAACAGTCTCGAGAATAAATGTTTGTTACACATATGTCGAGTGAAGTTGCACTTTTTTCAGTTAATCTTGTGGCTTCCGTAATAAGATTGGTGCATGCAAAGGAGTGTATGATTTCAATAAACTTTTTAGCTGCAGTGTTACTCGATAATATATCTATGTTGACGTCACCCATTATTACAAAAGGCATCGAAAATCGAGATAGAAAAGAAAGCATACGCTCCAAATACTCAAAAAAAAATCTAGTTTGTTGCCCATTGGTGGTCGATACATTACTGCAACTATTAATTTCTGTAAACGAACCGACATACATTCAATGTTGTTGTTTATTACTGAAAACTCAGAAATAATTTCATGCCTTAAAGACATTTTAACATAAATTGCTATACCACCACCTCTACCGCTTGACCGCACGAGACCATTATATGAGTAACCGTAGAAATGTGGCGGTTTTTCCGTTTCTGTTAGCCAGGTTTCCGTGTACATCAGAATATCAAAGCTGTGGGTGATCGAGGCATACAAGTCACTAAGTTGCTGCTCTTTATTTCTAATGCTACGCGTGTTTAGGTGTAGGATTTTAAACCATTTAGAATCACATGAAAAAGTCTCGTTAAAAGTGGCAACATCGTAATAGCTACACGCTTCAGGACTGTCCATTGCGTACGCGGCACTCTACAAGTACACCTAGAAGACTGCGCACTACGTGCCTTCGTTCATCTTTTCGGTGTCGCTGATGCATGCAATCCTCAACACTGGTGAGTTTTCATCCTTCCTTGCAAACACTTTGCCTCCTGCAGTGCACACGAATTTCCACCGTAGTTCCTTCCTTCTTTGTACTGTGGCACCGAGCAGTTGCTTGCCATGGCGGGTTAGGTGTTCATTCACATAAACTCTGGAAGGGGATTGGAATCCAAGTTTGTTTGCATCTAATTTTGATTTCTTCGCTTTGCTGAGGAAAGCATTTCTCTTTGTTCTACGGATGAACGGGGCAATTATGTTTGATTCGTCGTGCCGAGCAGTAGGCACACGATGACAAACATCAATGTCAGCTTCCGTTACTTCCTCCTGTATGACTACACCAATTTGTTTGATTATAGCGACTGGTTCACCCTCAAGCGGAATGCCCTTAATCTCAACATTATTGGAACGCTGATACTGTTCTGGCTCCTCTAGTTTGTTTGTCAGTTTGATGTTTTGGGCACGATGTTCTCTGTTTTCTTTCAATACTTCCTGTAACTGCTTCGTGATTTCACCAATGCCCTCAAATTTTTCTTTTAAGCCTCTGATTTCTAGCCTAAGCTCACGCTTGAAATCTTCGAAGGCCTTGGTCATTTCTTTAGCCATTGCAACCGCAAACCAACAGTAAACCAACAGCAAGCCAACAGCAAAGACTATACAAACAAAACAAGTGACAAATTGTTCGGCAGCAGTGCACAGTTCTAAAGTATAACAGGAATTTGTAAGAATGCCGCCTACCTGTAAAAGCAAGCGCAATATTTAGGTGCTGCTCAGGCGCGCACCGCTGCCGAACTGTGTCGAATTCTCGCTGCGCTGGTCCTTTTAAGCCGTCGGCACTTTAGGCAGTCCTCGTAAAGTGGGCGTTGCCTCGTCTTTCACGCACGAACACAGATGATGCAGGTGATACCCGGGGCTCGTCGCGTAGATCCGTCTTCAACTGGGCTGGGCAGCAGCAGTTCCTCTCGTGGGTCCGACAACACTGTAAAAGCAAGCGCAATATTTAGGTGCTGCTCAGGCGCACCTAAATACAGCCGTCGGAGGGCTACTCTAAAGAACGCTCATGATTTTTTTTAATCTGATCCCGTGCGTTTCTCACCCAAAGGACAGGGAACTATGTACGGAGTATTACGTGACAATAAAAATGTACGACAAATTTATGTGCTGTCGCCATACGATAGTCAAGCAGTATCTTGATGTCTCGTCGTGTTGGTTGTTTATGCAGCTACAATGATGGCGAGATAAAAATTAAAATAACGATCGACCATGTTGCCGCGGTGCGTCTTACAGGGATAACCTTAAACAGGGTGCAGCAATGTTAAGCTATGGGCACGTAATAAACACTCCCGCTCAGAACGCGCTTCGTGGAGAGAATGCTGGAGAATACACCAACCCCGGCGATAAGCGCAAGTCACGCTTTGGAAATTCTATGGTCATGAGCCAGGCGCCTTCTTCCGCATTTAATTGAAGCCCATAGTATATATACACTTGAAGCAAAGTGCAACAAGCGCTGCTAGAGGAGATATAAATTCACGTCGCCATAAGCGTAACGGCAGAAGCGGCTTATCTATTGCGGTGCTATTCGCGGCTTATCTGCGCTATGTCCAGTGACGCACTATTTTGCGAGTGGTTCATGTGTATTTATAGGCGATGCATTTATTTTTTCACAATAAATTTGTTGAGAGTTCAGCGCTGTGTGCGTCCCCTTCCTCTGTGTCCTGTGGTTTTGCGCTGTTTTTTTTTTCTAATCAGGCAGAAGCGGGGTCAATAAATGTTACCACGAACCACACAATCAGTTGAACAGCCCAGCAATCATCGGCCACACAATTAAGTAGACCCAGCGTACGAACAGGCCTAGAAGAGGTGAAGCAACCGTACAGAAGGAGGTTGACTCGTAAAGAGGGCGACCTTAATTCATCATGCCTGGTAGTTTTGTTTCCCGTCTTATGGGTAACGTACTCGCACAATGGCGTGTCCGAAAAAGTGTTTTCTACGGGTACGAACATGTGAACAAGCTTGAGCACCATTACGGCAACGAGTTCAAGTAGTCGCTAGACTAACCAAGCCTATTTTCATTGGGCCTTCCACACTTCCTTTATGTTCCTCTATCGTTTTCTTTCGGCACAATCCCTGCGACGTCAGCGGCTGCGCTCCTTATCAAGCCAGTAAGTAGGTGTGTAATAGCGGCCATAACGCTGTTGCTGCTTCGTATAATAAGTCATCACGTGTCCCGTGATACGGCAAGAAACCAGAATTCATCTTTTAAATGCCTATAGCGATGCGCTAAACCTTCCTGATTTTATTTTAGTTTTATTTAAACATATATTACCAATGCCGAGAAGCGATTATTGCAGGAAGGGCAAGACTATGCAATACATAAATACAGAGAGCGAAATAATACAGACACACCAATTGCGCGAAATTGTGGGAAGTAATACAATGAACAATTTTCATGAAAAACATGCAACACTACATAGTGCAGAGTACACCATTGGAAACCAAAATACACAAAACGCAAGGGGCGCAATAATATAAAAGCGGTTACAGATTCTTTTTTAAATGCATATGCTTTGAACATCAAAATAATAAGGATTAGTAGCATTTGTAACACACTTAAATAAGGCCAAGGAGTCATATTTGCGAGGCGCATATGTGAAACTCGCAAGATTGCAGAGAAGTTTCTAACGTATGACTAACGATAATATGAGAGAGCAAGTTGTTCTATCCTGAGGTTGCGATTGGAAAGAATGAAAATCTGAAACACTAACGGTAGTTTTGTAATGTTTGGGGATGTATATGACGGGTCTGTCTTGTTTCAGATTTGGACAGGTAGCGGGTGCTCTATGGACAGTGTGTTATGCATTTGCTGGTAAATTAATTTCAGACGAGCTAGATTGACACGATTTTGTAGAGTGAGTAGACCGGCTCTGTTCATTAGTTGAGATCGTGAGGCAGTTAGATTATACTCATTGTAAATAAATCTGCTTGTCTTTCTCTGTACTCTCTCTAACATTTTTATTAGTTAATTACTATATGGAAATCAGGAGACATTAGCATATTCTTGGATAGGTGTACCAAATGTAGTATAGGCAAGTAGTTTAACTTCAGGAGTAGCATGGTGGAGGCGCCTTCGAAGGAAGAAAAGTCTTTGTATAGCTTTTGATGTTATGACATTAACATGAGAGTTCCACCTAAGGTTATCTGATATTACCATGCCGAGGTATTTATATATACTCATTAACCATAGTTAACGGAGTGGTGCATGCTGCGTATGAGTATACAGAGGCGTCTGGTTTCTAGTAAAAGGCATGACGGCTGATTTGCTAACATTAGGACTAATTTGCCAATTATAACACCGATCTGGTATTGATTTTAGTTCATGATTGAATATTTCGTGATCCTCGGGTGAATTAATTTCTTGATAGAATATATAATTGTCAGCGAATAGTCAATTGATGTAATATTCCTAGATTTTATGAAAGCCTTCGACCTTGTATTGCATAGCAAGCTTATTAGTAAACTAGAATCAATTAATCTTCCAGCTTATATAGTTAATTGGGTGGCTGCCTATCTTTCTAACCGCAATCAGTTCGTTTCTAATAGTGGCCACTCCTCTGAGAAGCTACCAGTTTCATCTGGTGTGCCGCAGGGCAGTTTACTTGGCCCCTTATCATTCTTGATATTCATTAACGACATTACAAATGAAATACATTCCCCTGTTCAAATGAAATTATTTGCGGATCATCGTGTACTTTATAATGAACTTAAATGCCATGAAGATCAATTATTACTCAACTATAATCTCCAAAATATTCTTTCCTGGTGTGATCGGTGGAGCATGGAGTTAAATGTCAGTAAAACAGTGTACATGTCAATAACTAAAAAGAAATCTAAAAAACCTTCTTTTGGGTACAAACTGGGTTCCGAAAGGCTTGCAGAAGTGAATGAGTACAAGTACCTGGGAATCACAATAACTAGCAACCTTAGTTGGAGTACGCACATTACCAACATATGCAACTCTTCGTTCAGAAAACTTTGCTTTCTCAGACATAAGCTAAAAGATACACCCTCTAGCACTAGGTCAAGGGCTTATACATCACTAATTCGGCCTAAACTTGAATATGCCAGCATTGTCTGGGATCCCTACATAAAAACTAATATCGATTCACTGGAAATGATTCAGCGTAGAGCTGTCACGTTCATCTATTCTAAATATCGTAATAGTGACTATCCCTCTAGTTTAATGACGTAGAATGGTATTCAAACTCTACAGTTGCGCAGAAAAATACAGAGACTAAAATTTCTGTTTTCGCTGAAAAATAAACTCTTAGCCATAAACCCAAGTCCTTATATAATGTCACTTACTGCTCGAACAACACGGCATCTACACGCTGAATTTCTAACACCCTATCGGACACGCACTAATCTTTTCAAATATTCCTTCTTCCCGCGAACCATCACCGACTGGAACAACCTACCATTTCCCCCCTTACAAAACGCCGATTTCTTAGAACATGTAACTATTTGAACTTCTGACCATGATGTACCAATTTCTTATATTCATTACATCATTCATTATCCGTTATTTCCTGTTTCCCTTGTCTAAAAAGCCAATGTCACTTGCCTTATTTTATGCCTCTACGTGTATCTATGTACGACGTGCTTTTGCAACATGGTCTTATTTCTTGTGTGTGAAAATTTTCGTTTGATTATGTTTCTACTTTTGTTGCTTCAATTTGGAGTGCCCCTTCTAAAGAAACTATGCAGTTTTTGCCTTATTTTATGCTGCAGTTTCTTTTTTATATTTATCAGTCTTATTTCTGTTGAGTATGCGATTGCTCTGCCTTTATTTGATGTGCCTTCTCGTGTACTTTTGTCCCTCCTGCTTGGGCCCCTGTTTGGGCCTGCAGTATTTTGTAAATAAAATGTAGTACTAACAACAGCAGGAATATCGTTGACGAATATTAGAAATAAGGTAGGGACCACGACACTACCGTGCGGAACGCCGGAGGTTACCTTGCTAATTTCCGGAAACTCGTGGGTCACTTCGACGAACTGAGTTCTGTTAGAGAGATAGTTCTTAAACCATTCAGTGAATGGTCCGTCGCGTATTGTAAATTAAAGCTTTCTAATCACTTTTGCATGGCGTATATATAAATATATATATATATATATATATATATATATATATATTATATATATATATATATATATATATATATATATATATATATATATATATATATATTATATATATATATATATATATATATAGCTATGAGGTTTAGCAGGACCTTTAGTCGTTTTTGTGTGAAGAAAAGGTGGACGACGGTGACGCGTTGGAAACCTCTGCATCCTGTTGCTGAGGTGTCCGACGACAGTCAATAAAGCGTGCCGCCGCCGTCTTCGACCCTTCTCGGCTGAAATTTCGAGGGCCACGGCTGCCCAAAAACGTTATTCAAGGCTTCGACTTCGGATGCTACACGGCTTTTCTATGAGCCTGCTTCGTCCCCACGCTTAAGGTGTGGCACTCAGATTTATTTGTATTTTCCTTATTTTTTCTTTATTTTTTCAATAAATTTTTGTCACATACGCCTACAACACTGCTCCACAAGCTCCCCTTGGCTTGCATCCTTTCTTCCTTCTATATGGACGTGAACCCTCGTGTTCCATGGACGCCATTCTCTCCTGCCAACACGTCCTTTCCGAACTAGTTACTTGGTTGAAAAATAACCCCAAAGTAAAGTTTCTTGTCTCTTGCCAAGCGTCTTCTGTGTGCCAAGCCTCTTCCCCAGTGGCAGGAGCACCGACTTGCTACTGTTCAAGGAGACGAGAAGCGTGTTTCAAGATGACCACGGCTGCGTTTCGCGCGTATAATACGCTTTGAGCCGTACAACGCGCATGATTTCACATAGTGGCCGACAAGCAGTCGGCGTAGTGGGTTCGAAGGGTAGCGACTTCGCCGATAAGGGCGGTGTCTTATCGAAGAACGAGGTAAGGGTCTGCGTAAAGTGACGGGAGCTTTTCGGGAGCCCGAATCAGCACGTTAGAGAGCAGGGGAGAACGAGGGAACCTTAGAGAAGAAAAATTTGTCAGGCCTGTCCTATCCAGCCTTCCGTTTTATTAGCGATGTGGCTAATCACCGACGAGTAAACTGAAGGTCGTGATCGGCTCGGGCAAGGGGTCGTGTGGTGTTAGAAGTACCGGAAGGAGAGAAACCGGTGATGTCATGGGGTGATGACTTGTAGGCAAACGTCAGAAATAAAATTTTTACGTCTAAATTTAATGGAATGTACATCAGCACCATGTTTATGATCAACCCTTTCAAGCGTTCTCTCAGCCCAATAGTCACGCTACGGCACGCTGTGATGAGCTTGAGTCGGGTCGCACACGATGTAAAAATTCCAGCCATCACTTTTGAGAGGAGCCTGGGGCCTCCCTCCATAATTAGTTGTTTAAGAGGTCCCTGATGAATTATGACATCGCACAACAAAAAGTGGGCGAGGTTAGCTGCAAAATAAGGAGCGTGCGGTCGCATACTATGTGACGTAATCTGTTGCGGCAGCAAGACGCCGACTGCTTTGTTCCCAGAATGAGGCAAGGGGAACTGCTAATTAACCTTCGAAGCAAAAGCTCTTCGTGACTCTTGCTGCAAAAAAGCCTACTGAGGTGACCTTGACCTCAGTAGGCAAATAACATGGGACCGTATATACGAGCAATTTGGTTGGAACTGCTCCTCTCCAATTTATCTTTCGCGCGCCAAGTGCATCGCCGACGGACAGTTCGAGGTCTCCACATTAGAGGTGAGGCTGTTGAAAACGTGCGCACTAGAGACGTCACGCAGCGCTTATCAAATACGACCTATTGTAAACTGCGTTATACTTGATTGCCCGGCTATTTGCATAAGACCACGGGTTGACGCCGACTGACAGACACTTGAGCGACGTGGAGCTGTCGAAGCAGGTGAGCAAAATATGTACCACATTCCCATTACATGTAAAGGAAACAATGCCTCATCGTTTCGCTTGCGCTACGGAGATTTAGAAGTGACCTTTGTATAATATAGGTATTGAGAAAATACGCCACAGCATCAAGTTTTAGCAAAACAGTAATTTATTATTGAGTTGGAGGAGGAGATTATATTGCGCATGTGAAAAAGTAAACTCTTCGACTGTAAATTTGCAGGTGGAGCTTGACGTGCGATAACGAACGTATCGCATGAGCTCTTGTGTTCAAAGGTTTCATTTATACAGGAAAACCTTCACGCATCGTTTATAGAAGCATTCTTCTTGCGTAGGCAATAATTTCCTGCTGTTTATAGTTGAGCGCTCTGTTTACTAAATTACTCAGTATTGAATTAATGATTTGAAACAGAAACAATATCTTATTGTTCTTTCAATAAATTGGGTTATTTTACACAAATAAATCTTGTCAGGTTCTGTTTAAAAATGAAACGCATTTTCATGTGCATTCCTGTATCTTTGTGAGGAACAATTGTGGCAGTTTGGGCGCGTTGGTATGACACAGCGTGTTGGTAAGCGTGTTAGTAGGCACATAGACACCCCATTGCAACTGTCACCGCATATGCGGAAATGTGTTGGGAATGTACGCTGTGTTCGTATTTGGAGTTTTTCGCTTTCTTCGCCTCTAAACATGAGATCACTTGTACACTGCAATCCTTGCTCAAACAATTATTTGCTTTCGCTCGTGATTGAGCCTCCCTTCCCTCTCTGCCATTTTGGATAATGGTGTTATTTTAACTAGGTCCGTGTTTTTTTTTTTCTAAACACATTTTTTTTTTCACTGGCAGAATTCACTTGCTGAGGTCATTCGGTTCATTCAATATTATACAGGCTCTCTTCTGCCTTATTCGCCTGCAGGGAATCGCAAACTCTAGTCATGCATCCAAAAGTAGTCATGTATGTTGTTGGGGCTTTTGTCCTGGCTGTGGCGGCCGTTTCGCTTGTCAACGCTGAGGAATTCGTGGCCTGCCCTCCTGTGGACGACAAGGGAGACAACGTGACCCTGCTGCCGAACGTGTACAACTGCTCCACCTTCTACCTGTGTGCTCAGGTGAAGATTTTCGCTAGTGCATAGCACCCGTAAGGTTGGTGAGTGAAAAGGGGAAAAATGTGATACAGCCATTCGTAGCACGAAGCTACAAAGAATATTTGTTGAGCAGATTAGTATATGCAGTGCCCCTATATTTCATATCATGGACTAGTTCGCCCTCAAACTGCGATCCGCCTGGCTGGCTTTGTAGTAAAGTGACCACTACGGATAGGCGCTGGAAAACTACTACGGATAGGCGCACTACGAATAGGCACAGAAAAAAATTCGGCAGATGCCACAAGTTGTGGGAGTTGGTTTTATGCGAAGCAAGCAGCCAGTTCTCAAGTAAGTTCTCAGGAGGATGTTCGCGAGTCCATGATTCCTGTAACATTAGTTGGCGAAAAGCAAAAATAGAATTTCATAGAGCCGCTCGTAGCACGAAGCTACAAAGCTACACGAAGCTGTCCTTGCGGTTAAGCGGATTAGCATTTTCGGCGCCCGTACACCTTCGAGTCATCGACAACCTCGCCCTCACAGTCCGATCTGCTATTCTGGTACAGCGACAACCACCAAAAGACGCTGGTTCCGTGTCCGAACCATGCAACAGAAAGCCATTTTGCCGGCCATGGAGCTTCCTTTTAAATGCGAAGCATTTCTTAGCGAACCTCTGGCACTTTGAGCGTTTCTATCTACGTATCTATCTATCTATCTATCTAGCCGCCTACGTCTGGGTGCTCTCATGATCGCCTCCTTAACTTAGTGACGACCAAAATTTGCATGGGAGGTTAAGAGGATTTGACGAATATGAGTGCCGGGTCATGACATGAATAACGGTAAAATCCTGTCGCGTACGTCGTCAAACCCTTTCCACCAGAAACGTGTGGCACATACCCGTTTACCACGGGCCGCGGCGTACGGGTATGAGCCACAGGTGATTGACAGTTTATATCTACCCAGGAACGGCGAGAACGGACATTGGTAACTTAAATGCTAGAGCGTTAAGGAAAACCAACAATGGCAGCGTTGACTCAACGAATGGAAAGAATGAAAATTAGGATCCCAGCAGGAATCGAACCCAAGCATTCTGCGGGACAATCAGGTATTCTACCACTGAGCCACGCCAGGTCTGTAAACTAGTTTGGAAAAACAGCCTACGCAGGCGTGATATCTGTGCAACGTCAATTGTGGTTGTGGTGCTGGCTATCTAATTTTACAAAAAAGCGATAAACACTACATGATACTCCTACGATACAGGCGTCATATCAGATTAACGTCTGTAGTTCCAGTGTTGGCTCCGCTTTTATAGCAGTCTAATAAACATTACAGTTTGTACTCCTATGATTCAGCAAGCTATACTGAAGCATTGCTCGACCCCGGAGGTATACATTAACGAACGTTACATATGATATCCACATCACCACACCGTAAATTGCACTTAGTCCGCAAGAACGACGCAGTGTCCACTTCATTTCTTACGAGGCTGGGCGATGGCCTTATGCTGACCGAGGATGATGCCAGATTGAGTGACAGCCGCTTTGTAGACTAGGCTACGTAGGCCACATACGCCCAGGTAGTCTACGAATACGACAAACACCATCCACTGATGTTGGTCCACGTAGCACTATCCAGGCCTACCAGCCTCGACGGACTATACCTCACCAACGCGAAGGGTGGCTTCAGGTTCCTACTTGTCGCCGGCTCTGTCGACAAACGATTTGTCGACGAAATGACCGAGCATGAGGATGTAGATTCGGTCACTGACCAAGTAAAGGTGAAAAACACAGAGACGTTTCGGGACCCATACGGGTTCCTTGTTCACACTAAGCAGGCAAGAGCCGTGTGTCGCTTTTTTATGCTAAAATGTGACCTAATGAACGGGTGTAGGTGTAGGAACCGAGGCATCCTAGAATTCCAACAGCTCTACTATACCACATACTTCACTGCACATGGACCTCTCGTCACCACGATCACGACCGGATCCTATAACATGTCATGACCAGCTGCTGGTGCTCACTGATCACGGTGATGATGCCCTTGTTCAAGAACTGTCAAGAACTTCTTCCACATATGCGCACGAGTTCGTGAAACATGCGTGCGTTCTCGGGACACATATGCGGCTCTTCAACATATATATGTGTGCGTATAAAATTTAAACATATCTTTAGCGTCATTTTGTAACGCGTCGCTCAGAAAAAATAGTTACGCCACAGTCACCTACCCGCCGCATGCTTCGCATAACATCGACTCCCATGGTACGTGGGATCTGCCGAATTTTTTTTTTTGATAATTACACAGGTGAGGGGCGGCCTTGGGCTACTTGGTTTAGGACTTTGAAGAAAAAGTTCTTGCGCAAAAGGACACAAGGGCGTGCCAGTCCAGTGTGCTTACTTGTCTCTACCTGTGTCGTTCTGTCCTACGATATTTTTCTTCAGAGGTGTAGGGCGGCTTCGTTCTTCAAACCGGTGAATAATTTTTTTGTATATCTGGTTGCGATAAATATATTTATTTTATTTAAATATATGTAAAGCCTCTATACTCACCGGAATTTCTGGTGAAAACATTAGCACAGGGGCGTTTTTCCTTGCGCCATCTACAGACGTCTTTTCTCCATGTTGTGGGCATGAATCCCAAGAACAACGAGTTTCTATATAATTCGGTTTGGTACACCACAACAAGCAGATCAACGTTTTACATGTTTGTGTCGCGCTGCCAGCTGCCGGTTATCGCATAGGAATATTGATATTCCATGTAACAAACGTATACTAGCGAGTGCCAGAGCCGAATACTTCATACAGCCGTGATGGATATATATAAGCGCACTTCTTTTAGATGCGAAGCAGCTTATGAACGAGGCCAAATTTTTGTGCATTTTCAATATTCTTTGTGATTTTCGGCTTCAAGTTGTTCATTATCCACTATGTTTGACATATTTTAATCAATTGTGTTATTGTTCAAAATAGTGTTCGTTCCCTTTTTTGATATTTGTTTGCATTGTACTCTTCTGTCCCACCTGCTTGGACCCTTACTGTGTTCGCAGTATGTTGTAAATAGATAAAAATAAATTAAGTAAACTTGGCCCCGCACAGCGTGATAGGAATGCTTTAAAGTGACCGACAACTGGCCAGAACCTGTAATTAAATCCTGGTGGAAATTAAAACAACGTGAATTATACTTACAGGTTCAACCATGCTTTTCGCGATTTGCGTAGGATTATATCTTAGAGCTGCGTTTACAAAGAGATGAAGAGGAAGGCCGGGAGGTTAACCTGATATAAGTTTCCGGTTTGCTACCCAGCACTCGAGTGCGGAGATAGGGGTCGGAAAGAGGCTGTAGAGAGAAAAAAAAACAGAAAAAACGCGTGCGCTCACACAGAAAAAAAAATGTGGCAGCTACGCACTAGTGGTGCAAAGAGTGAGGAAACGGCAGAGCTGGTGGGCTTCCCCTTCGCCTCAGCCTCACCTCCCTTTTGCACCCCCTGCTATACTATGCTATACAAGGCCGTGCTATACTTTTCCCTCTCACTTCTTTATTTTCCTCCTCGCCCCTTTCAGTTCTCTTTCCCGCCTCTTGCTATACTATACGACACATGGTTATGCTTGCTGTCACTCCTTCTATTTTCTTTGTGCATGTTTCTTTGTATCTCTTTCTCTTTGTCTATTTCTTTCTCCGGCTTTCTATCTTATCGTCTCGTTTTTTTTTTCCTTTCTCTATTTCTCTCTATTTCTTTCGTTCTCTCTCTTTCTCTGTACTCGTTCTCTCACTTTATTCTTTTCTCTCGTTCTTCTCTTTCTTTCTATTTCTTTCTCTTTCGTTCTCTCTCTGTACCCGTTCTCTTGTCCATCAGCGTTATTTCACTCCTCGCCGGACCAATCGGCGCACGTGTTCTAGACGCGAAGCAGAGGATGAAAAATAGAACGAAGAGAATGCGTGCCGGTTCATGATGATGATAGTTTTCGAATTCAGTGGACACATTACGCTCGGCTTAGACAGCTCCCCTCTTAAAAAATTAACACACAGAGGAAGGCGTTCTGACTACAGTCGTTCAGAAAGGACGGTCGATCGCAACAAGCGCCGTAGCGCTTGCAGGGCCTTCTTCTGCGACGTTTTCTGTGTATGACTTCATAGACGCCGCAAATCGAAAAACTTAGTTTCGCCGCAAGGGCGAAGCAATAAATGTGATAGCAATAAATTACGATGTTACAAGAAGCAAGACTAGTAGCTAACTCCATTACGATTCGATCTGGCATAACTCTACAAAACGCTGGCCTAAGGGAATATGGCCGCTCTAGGGAGCGAAGCGGTTTTCGTGCTGCCGGTCGCTTCACCGCAATGTAAGCGGTGAGAGCACAGCACGCGCAAGGGTATGGAGCGTCTACTGATATCGGCAGATATAGCGCGCTCCACCACGCCCGTTTGATCGTGGTGCGCAATTGCTGCCTGCTTTCGCTCGTACGTACAACATACAGCGCGGTGGGTGATGTTATCGTTTGGGAATTTATACGGAACATGACGGCGACGGTGACGCCGACGGCAAAAATTCACCTTAAGTGTTAATTGCATCGAAATAACGTTCTCATTATGATTATTGCACGGCGCTTTCCGCATAATCATTCCGTGATTAGACACACTGACCGGTAAGCTTCCCGATGCATTAAGGAAACAGGTACCGTTAAAATGGACTGTCGGTCTCCTTAACATTTTTGTTGTGTTTGTCGGGCCTACACTTCCTATCCCATGTAGCACTTACTTAACCATTGACCAAGCTGTAAAACACCGACGTACTTCCAACGACAGATGAGCACAATAATGGTCAAAGTTCACTGCTATGAAGGGACAACAACATTCCAAAGGTACAAGGGCAGAGCCCTGTAACAAATCTGGTATAACCCCTTCAGGCGCGAATTATGATGCACTGTCTGCAAAAGTCTCAAATTCGCACAACGTAATTCTAAGGCACTGAATATTACATTCCAAGAGAGAAAACAAAGTAATATGTTGTTTTGTGCGAGCTTTGCTAATTAAACCTAATTAGAGGATAATTGAATATTTAATTACTCTGCAGTCAGTGATGTTCCATTTTTATATAAGAATAAGGAAATTGTTGGCTGAGAATGCATGCGCAATTTGTTTTTGGTTGTGTTCATTTCGTGAGGAGAAAAGTAATACTTATGACGTTGGTCCTAAACGTGGCACGTTGAGCGACTCGTCGATCACGTTAGTGCCTTCACCAAAGTGATCAGTTATGGTCATACTTAGCACATTGAGGTCAAGCCAAGACACGTTCACTAGAAGGTTCAATTGACGCTATGCGCAATGTATCTTGCCCTTTCTTTCCGACTAGTCCGAAAAACTCGCCAAAACAAGTTGCGCCCACATATGTGGACGTTGCACCTGAAGGGGATAATATTGATCCAGTGTTATTCTTTCAAAAAACACGAAGCACTACTTGCTAACAAACGCCATATAACATTTCCTTCAATGCTGACTCAGGCGCTAAAGCAACACCTTGGAGACGTATATTTGGTTCTCATTACTGGTTATTGGCTATTATTACGGGTATTTGGTTATTATTATGACGTGACAGCTGTGCCGAACTCCTAGGCATAACGCAACAATAATACCGTCTTGTGTACTCTACAAGTGATTGGTTCGAAAGGGATTAGAACCTCTCGGGAAAGTCTGCAATTCAGACAGCAATCGACAAAACTCGGGCTCTTAGAACATGGTAACCTTCATATCAGTAATTATGCACTGCGGATTCTCTATTCACAAGCAGCAATCGCTCCAATGCTTTCTTTATTTCTATGTAACATACCTGCGAATAAGTTCTTTTGCCGAGACCTTTCGCGAAGCTCCTATAAGAGGTACGCGAGGGTTGGTCCTGCTAGTCTTATCATAAAGGGCCAGTAAACAACCCAGAGGTCAAAAAATTGTAAAGAAGACAAATTTGCGTACTTTTGGTATGTCAACATGCTGCCGCAAGAATTTTACGAGCACGTGCCATTATAAGAAAGTTTCAGGGGTTAGAACATCCGTTTCAGCTCGTTTCAAATTGTCACGTGGCCTCCCCACCCTTCTCTGCCACAGGGAGGGTAAGGCGTAGCCCGTCGCCGTTGCTGCGGCTCCTGGTTGTTTATTGTTTACATTGTCGCACGTGTTCCCTGACTTGACGGGCAGTTTTCGGCTTTTCAGTATTTTTAAACCTTTGTAACAGTTCACAATGCGGCAGGAATGTGTGATTGCTTTCCAAGACGACGAAGGGGCGCGAGAGAAAAACGTGGAGAACCCCGCTTGCCGCGCGTGGAATGGGAAAACCAAGCAAATGCGACCCGTCCAAGCTACCGGAGATTCCCCTCTCTCCGCTCGATTTGCAGCCGACAACTGAACAACACTTCGCAGGCGAAGTGCATGCGCGACAACCCGACAACTGCGTGGCCGAAACCGCATCACTGCAGGGCCAAGAAACCAGGCGCAGTTTCGTAGCGGTGGGTGGGAACAGGAACTTACGTTAACTTGACAACTGTTCGTTGAGACCTCATTTAGACCAATCGACGAGCTCTGTGGTACGTAAAGTTGCCCATGGGAAAGTCTGCATCACTGCGCGTACGAGGGGGATTGGTCAGACGAAGGAAATAGGCGCAGGAATTGTATTTCGTAATGGAGGGTCTGCGCGGCGTGCAGCGCTGCAATATTCGGAAAATGTGATATCCGCGGTCTACTGTACGAATTGGCGAGCTTGTTCGGGGGGGGGAGGAGGGGGGGTGTAAATAAAAAGGCTGAGCCTGTTTCTTGGCCCTTTAAAATGTGATACAATGACACTGGACTGGCACAATGTTTGGGGGAAGGTTTGCCAACATTTACTGTATTATTGCGATACCAATTAAATGGACACTCTCGGCTCTTTTTGCCGCCGGCGTCAGCGTCGCCGTCATGTCCCGCATATATATATGTATCTATGTATGTATCTACGTCTGTATGTATGTAAAAAGCTGCAAAAAAATAACTCAAAAACTACTTTCCAAAGCGCGGGGTCGAAAGGTCGATCCCTCACTCCGCAGCGCGCGGAGTTTGACGGCTCGGCCATAAAGCGTACGTTCCTCAGCACACTAACAGCGAGCTATTTATCTACAGCATTTACCGCTGGCGGTACGCTGATCTCTGAGGCATTTCATCGTGTCCTCTATATTACCAGCGAGATGGCGCAAAGGGCGCGCTTTAGAGGTCGTCGCCCCGCTCGTTGCGATGCGCGCGCTCCGCCACCACACCGCGCGTGTTGCCCGTGTGCGCGCGCTTATCTCTTGATGGGGGCGGTTTGTTCGCCTTGTGCTTTCACCGGAAAGATTGCGTTGATATTACAGAGCACACGAATGTCACTTCGCTCACTGCAGCGGCCGCGTTTGCGAAAGGAGCGCGCTGCTCGAACACAAGGAAGTAACAACTGTGACAGTTAGTTCGCGTTCGTCCTGTGTATATCTGTGCGTTCGTTTCGTGCTTCCTTCTTTGTGTTTGAGCAGCGCGCTTTAGGTGTCGAACTGTGAACGTTGTTAATTCGCGGTCGTCCTGTGTGTGTTCATTTCGTGCGTCCTTTATGCTTCAGCAGCGCGCTACGCCTTTCGGGCTGCTTTCCGTTGTTCGTGTGACATTGCAATTTGTTGCTATCGCATTGATTGCTTCGCCCTTGCGGCGAAACTGTGACTTCTTTATTTTGTAAGTATGCCGCCACCATTACCGTTGCCGCAGGGAGTCCCAGAGCTGTTCGAATGCCCTGGTGCCCTGCAATTCAACCCCGAGCTGAACGTGTGCGACTTCCCGTGGCGCGCTGCCTGCGTCGAGCTCCCTCTCCCGGTACCCGTAGTGCCGACTACTGAAGCTCCCTTGGCAACCGAAAAGGTCATCATCACGAAGACAGTCAAAGAGGTCTACAGGCCCGTCGACCAAGAAGCATAGGCAATAAACATATCATTAAAGAATGCAAAGTGGGAGTTGCGCTGCTTTTCTTCTTACTTTTCTTCTAGCAAACGTATGTGACTGCATGAAACACAACGAAGTCTCTCGCACACGACTCTGCATTTGAGCCATGGAAGTGTTCTGCCGTCCGCTTCTGACATCAGTTCTGCGCGCTCGCACAAGCACTGGCAATTTTGCTTTTGATAAAGTTATTCTCTTGTACTTCAAAAATAAGCTGCCCAAATGTCTACCCAGACGTACTCACTTCGATTAACGCATTTCTTGCTAACCACACTCAGTTTGTTTCTCCTAGTGACTGACTGTCTTGCAACGCATGCGCGCTCAGGTGTCGCACTGGATGCACTTCTAGGTGTCTGACTATTTCTAATTTGCATTAGTGATCATCCTAGAAATATTTCATCTATGATGAGCCTTTTTTTTCCGATGACTCTGTCACTTACTGAAAAATAACATCTCATAACGACAGTCACAACCAGAAACAGATCTTCATGACATCTCTAACTGGTGCGAGGCACGGAACATGTAATTGTAAGTAGCAAGATTGTACCTCACACATAGCCTCATGAACGTGTTTGGAATTAAACATGAGAATTACCTGCGCATTCGCTAAGCGCAGCCTTTGTTAGAACTGTGTAAGCATTTACCTTGATCTTTTAACTTTAAGAGAACTATGCTACATCAGTAATATCCAGCCTCGTTTTGAATCCGCCTCATCGACGTCGATACGGGAGCATTGCGATAGAAATCTTCCCAGCGAAAATTAACTTATTCGAAATCGCGCAGCTGCATTAATTCATCGTGACTACAATCATGCAGCAATTATGACACTAATGAAATGTTCCTGGAATCTTCAATTGTTTATTAAACGCCGAAAAATAACACATCTCCCTCTGTTTCTAAAATATACTATACCACACTCGAACTCTTTGGATTCCATTGATGACTCAAACGATATTCATATCACTCAACCTTCATCACGCACTTAAAGTATTCGGTCCCCATTGTAAAAGTTTTATTTGACAGAACTTCTTGCTTTCCAAAAGTTGTGGAGAATGGCATCAGCTGCCGCGTAATGTTGTTAACATTACCTATCAGTACAACTTAAGCCATGCTATAAAACACCATACTGCACCCGAATTAGCTAACTACATGTTTTTATTCCAGCTATTTTACGTGTGTCAAGCTAGTGGTACTGCATCTCCATTACTGCTGCATTATATGTTTTATTGTATTATTATGGCATCTCAATCACGGAGTAACTAACCTTATTTCCCCTTCGTGAAATAGCTAAACGCTTATCTTACAGTTAATATTTTAATTGCGTTATATTTTTCCTCATACTGCCAATTACCGTCATTTTATGAATAATTTGTAATAATATTGCCATTTAAAGCATCCCATAATTGACGTGTTCACCTCAATCAAATAGCTAAGCTCACGCTCGTACTGTTGCTGTTCTACAATTAAACCTAAATTTTACCAGGCCAGTAAAATTGGCGACTTATTTCGTTTTATCGACACTTCGGTAAAATGAAATTCGATTTTTAAGCAAAGTATAGTCCCTAGCGGCTTGTCTTTTTTTTTCGCGGGAAGTGCCAGAATAATGTTTGAAAAACACGCAGTGTTGTATGCGTCACTAAAAAAAAAGTAACTAAATACGTTGCTCGTTACGCTAACAAAAGAAGGAAAGCGTTACCGCTCTATACGGTGCCTACAAAAAAAAAAAAAGGTGACGCATTAAGGTTACCCTTACTGAAAAAAAGAAACGCACGTTACTTCTGCCGTTACTCCAGGGTCATAAATTCGGATCAGTGCGCCCTCGCTGCAGGAACCAGAAGAACCGAATTTGCATCGGGTCATGCGTCGCGCCCCTCTGAAGTCGTGTTTATCTAGCCTCCTACAGTCATATTTTGAGTGAACGTTTAGATGTGGTGAATGTGAAACGTGTTTTTCTCATTGTTGTTTCTCATCTCATTGTTGTGAAGGCTAATGGCGACAACTTTCAAGCGTCTGTTTCACGTGTTCTGGCCCTCTTAAGCGACTGTCTTGAGCAGTTAACGCACGAAATTGCGGTGTATAACTCTCTTCAAGGGCCCCTCACAAGCCTCTGAAAATACAAAAGAAAACGAGTGCAGTACTCTCCTGGCGTTTCTCGTCCTTCTGGCGCACTTAGTGACGGAGAACAGTGATTCACGTGGCGTCTATATAGTACATCCTCTCGACTGGTCAATATATGCGAACTATCACATGCGAATTGTCTCCTGCACTGCTATACCATGCAGACGCCCATCCGTTCTTCCTTGCCTTGCATGACTATCGTGCGCGATCAACTGATTTCACTTATTTTCTGTGTTTGCGACTGTGCAAACGGAGATAACAGCGTGCAGCCGACAAGCGCGAAATCTTGATAGAGTCAACCTTAGTGCTGACAAGGTACACGTGCTTTTAAGAAAAAAGTGGGGACGGTGAGATATCGGCTGTAGGAAGGGCAGCCAAGGCGAGGAGGAAACCACACCCTCGTCTTTGAACGTGGGTGGTGAGGAGCCCGTTAAGTTTCTTGACCTTAAGCTTCATTTCACTGAAGGACATACTTGCTGGTTGTAGGAACCAAGCGCCAGCAAGCCATAGCTCCCGTACCCCTCCACTCACGCGAAGCTTGAGAAACGGGCCATTATCGAGCCTCGCTTAAGGAATCCTCTACTGAAATCATGTCTTCATTTGACAGAAATACGTTTCATTGCTCAGACCACTCGTCTGGATTCAGCTGGTTACCCGTTAGATAGATAGAGCGAATTTATTAGAAGGCAGAGAGGTCGGCCTGAGCTTGAGCGCTCTGACCTGCTGCTCTGCACAGGGGAAAAGGGGAAGGGGGGAAAAGAGTAGTAAAGATGACCGTGGGGACAGGAAGAGGTGATGCCTATGTACAATAACCACGTAAGACAGTGGTCTTCTAAAGTCTATTGCCAAGTCTAGTACTCCTGAGAAAATCTATAAATGCCCTTATAGCAGTCGTTTATGCTCTCTGGTCGGACACTGCCGGCAATAGATTAGTTTCAGTTAAGAGTGTTCACACCGATGCCGGCAAACTTTGAAGCCAGCGCTTTCCGTTGGGACACGTACAGAGGTCAGTCGCACAACAATGAGTTAAACCTTCATCTACTTGGCAGCGCTCACATTTCGGGCTGTCCGCACCGCCGATAAGGTGCCTGTAACGTCGACTGAAGGCAAGGCCTAGTCGAATCGGTGCAGCAGACTGGGGTGACGTCGCTTTATTTTAGCCGGGAGTCGAAAGGCCACGTGAGGGTCTGTTTCCCGCAGACGCCGATGGTCTCGGTTAGACCAGTAAGTTGTTGTGAACTCTCGCACAGGCGATCTTAAGAAAGAGTTCACGTTCCTTCACGAATACAGAATTTTTACGGCAACGGCACTGTTATCCACAGCAGCTTTTGCTGCAGCATCAGATATCACGTTGCCTGCCAAGCCACAGTGTCCAAGTATCCGCGTCATCTCCTTATGTCAGTGGCTCGTGTCTTGCTAAAGAAAATGAAGTGTGGTGACAAGCAGAGTCAGCCGATAAGGAAAAATAAACAAAAGTTTGTTGCGGTGCCTTACCTACAAAAAGTCGCGCACAATCTGAAATAGGCATGCGCGCTGGTGTAGACGTTGTCTTTTCCGCCCCTAAAGAACTGTCAAAACTATGTTCGCTTGGGAATTCCGATGCCCGAAAAAAGGCAGGATGCTCAGAACAACAAAAAAATAAAAACAGGGAGCTGTTTGTTAATTGCGAAGAAGGTGTAATTTACTCTCTCCCCTTGGCCTCCATGAAAAGCTATATTGGACAGTCGTGTAGGTGTATGAACGACAGGCCCAGAGAGCACAAGAATGTTGTTCGAGAAACAGTCGTTTCAGGCCAGTTGTCTTTACATTGCACAAGTTGTGCTTGTAAGCCACTTTTCGGGCAGTGTTCGGTGACCGAGAAAGAGAAGGATAAGCTGACCCGAGAAGTGATAGCAGCATACGAAATTGATAGCGACAAAGAAAATTGCGCTAGGGCTTCTTGTCCGACCCTCTCAAAAAAGGAGACTGATATTTTCAATACTGGTATGCAAATGGCAGAGTGAAAAAATGATGAGTGGTATAGTGATAGTTAATTTTTTGTTGGCGCTTGGCTTGAGCGTTGTTATTGGCGTTGTTAAACTTAAGCATGTTTGCTCCTTCAAAATAAACTATGAGTTGTAGTTGAGCGCTGTGTCTTCTGTTTTCTTCTCCTGTCCTCGTCTGTGTGCGCTGTAACGTTTCCAAGATGGTTTATAGGTCCACCTATTACAAAGCGCTAGGCATAATTACCGATTATCATCAACAACAGCATCAACGAAGCGTGCCGATCAACAAAGCGTGCAGCTGCGTTGATGCGCACATCGCCACGCGTAGTGCGTACCACCTATGGAACCCAAATGCCAACGTACTTCATTCCACATCTCCTCAACAGACTTACACAGGCCCTAGAAATTATACAGAAATAACTGTCCTTGTACTCTGAAAAAAAATGCCACGACTTACCTCCTCTCTTGTCCTCAAGATTAACAAGTTGCGTACGCAGTAGTCATATGTTCCTTAGGTTTCTATGCTTTATTATCGTAAAACCATGCATTTTGTTGACCTTCTATGAAACTGCGTGTGTATATATTATTAACAAGGTATAATGTTATTTCTGTCGTCTATGCTCTGAGTGTGCATACGGGTGCCAGGGTCCCGTCAGGCAGAGCACATCTGCCTTTTGCCCTTGTATTCAAGACATTTTTTTTTCTTTGTCTTAAATAAAAAAAAATTATTCGCAAAATGATAATTATGGCGTAGTTGGCAGTTAGCAACTTTAATTGCAGTAGCTATTCTAGGAGAGTTTAAAACGGCCAAGGTTATACGTGCTTACGTGCACAGACGTTCCTTTCCTCTGGGCACGGCTGAGGTGGCTACCAAGAAGCGAAGCCAGGTAAGCGATTGAGAAGGCGATGCGAACAGGGCTAATTATGTTATCACGTTCTACTCTTGAAGGCGAAGCTCAAGCATCCTCCAGGTTTTAATGAAATTTCGGATAACACGATCCGTTGTAATGGAGTGCAACATATATCGTGTTCTATGCACATGAAACAAGGTAGTCACTTGGGCTGGTTGGTAAAGCATACGATAGAGAGAGAGAGACGAAGAGTAAGACCGGGAGGGCAACCAGATATTAGCGTCCGGTTTGCTACCTTGCACTTGGGTGAGGAAATAGGGGCAAGAAAGTGGGCGTAGGGAGAGAGAGAGAGAAGAAAGGAAGCAAGATCACACACGCCCACACACACGAAAAAAAAAACGCCCGCACACTAGTGATGCAGAACTATCGGTAAATTGACTATCGGTAGTATCGATAGTTTTTTTTTGAAACTATCGATAGTGTAAACAAACTATCGATAGGGCTACTATCGACATACTATCGATAGTGCCATCTTTATTATTACTAGCGATATTACTGCCACGCGTGTTTATTGCTTTGTTTTGACATATTCGTGATCAGTTACCCACAAAGACTGTTAGCAACGTTTGACGCAGACCGTTATTTCAAGTATTTCAAGACCTTGCCATAATGTTTGAGAAGCTTCACAATTCTTTTAGATAATTCTGTTAAGACTACGCGCCGAACGCGAATAGTCAAGTTTATTCGAGAGCTTACGCGAGCACCAGCAATAAAGCTGGAAGGTTTGATGACTGATGTATAAAGGACGACGCGTTCTACCGATGATCAGATTACTCAAAGGCTGACGACTGCTCCCGCCACTATCAGTGCGCAGCATGTATCGCTTGTATTTTGAGTTTTGATTTTCTGGGCACAAGTTCGCCCAAATAAAGAGCGCCGTATTTCTCAGTCTTGCTGCAGCATTCTCCACAGTCACAACCACTTGACAATACTATCGATAGTGGTGTGAATAATGATGATGTTGCTGGCCGACCATATTGCCAAAATATTTGCGATAGCCTACTATCACCTTCGCTTAATTTGTGAGCAATTTTTGGCAAAGAAATTAATTATTTCCGCCGTAAAAATGGCGTAATATATCCATCAATAAACTCGTATCCAAAAGTAACCATTTACACCTTACAATTAACTTCCTGATATTTTTTATTTTGAAATCAGAAAATGCATTATCAATTTCAAGCCGCGCAGTCCCACCACATGTAAAGGCTTCCTTTCCGCTACAGCTGAACAGTCTGACTTTATGATCATGTGTGAGCAAAGCACTCTGGTAAAGAACACAATCATGTCCACTTTCTTGCCCTTCAGCCTGCTCCTACGGCTACACTATGTAGTACCACGCGCGCGGGGAACCAAGTTTATTCTGCAGGGAGTCCGCGCTGTTGATTTTATACTATCGATAGTACCATCGAATTTCTTACTATCGATAGCGCTATCGATAGTATTTTTTACCATCGATAGTTCGATAGTGACTCAGCTATCGATAGTATCGATAGTACCATCGATAGTTCTGCATCACTACCGCACACACAGGAAGGGCGTTCTGATTACAGTGGTTCTGAAAGGCCGATCGGAATGCAGGAAGCGCAGTAACGCTTGCAGGGCTTCTGTGACGTTGTGTCATGTTGACGGCTTAGAATTCTTTCTTCCGACAGAGGTGGGTCGTCTAACTTGTCGAGCGCGTTGCAAAGGGGTAGTCGCTGTGGACTGTACTGTGGGCAGTCGCAAAAATTCTGTCCAATTGTTTCTTCATTTCCGCAGAAGTCACAGACTGCTATGCCGACCATCCCAACGCCGAACACGTAGGCGTTGGTAAACGCTGCGACCAGGAAGTCGAAGTGGTCCGACGTGGCTGTGAATCGCTCCTGTTTTTCGTCACTTGTTTTCCGTCACAAGAACTGACTTCTTGAACTGCTGTGAGCTGTGCATAGGTGCTCCTGGCGTTAATTCACAAGGTGCGTCATCCCTTGCGTGCTCCTCACACAACGTCTCGTTCACCTTCCGACGCTGTAAGGCTATAGGCCTCGCCCACAAGCAGGCGCGGCAGCTGCTGCGGCGCGTTACCGCGCTGCATTCTACAGCGCCGAATCACCTTTCCTGTTCTAATATATCTCTTCTTGCCCCAAACAACGCACCCGCGATGGTGAATCAGGTGCCCTACCATGGCCCAGAAGAGGTGAGGTTTATTGCTCACAGCACAGAAGACAGCCCCTCAATCCCGCAACCTACCTCTGCCAAGAGACCCAACGATGGTACCAGTCATGGATCTCCTGCACGTGAGGTGGCGTGCAGGAGATCACGCCTGCGCCTGAGTCGGCGCTCTGCAAAACATCGTTTTGCGCAGCGCCGAAATGGCCGCACCAAGTGCACACCAATCTTTCACCTGAGGTAAATTCTTCTGAACCTACCACAAAGTCACCCTGCACGGTCTTCATCAAGCCTCGTTCTAGATATTACATGTCAACCCCGGCCGCATCAATCAAGCAGCTCTCGCACCTGCCTCAAGATTTCAAGATTTCTAGGTTTTTCCCTACACAAAGCTGCCAATGTGATCTCTGTATGGGTTTTTGCTATGGCACTTGTGGACATGCTTAAGGACCTGCAACATATACAGGTAACAGCGGAATATGTCCTTCCTGTGCTACCGCACCTCGGCACTGGCACTGACTTAAGGCGCTACGTTATTTACGGCGCTGATTCTAACGAAGAACCTGAAACGCTCTTGCGGGAACTGTCATGTCCCACACACAAGGTTGTGGCTGCCCACTTCATGGGCAGTGGTCGCACGTGTCTTATCACTCTTCAAGGTCCTTGATTCACTCCAGAACGTATTCTGTATTACCGTTGCGTTCTGCGCCCTCGTCTGTTCAAGCCGTCTGTTATTTACTACTACTCCTGCTTCAAAGGACACATGAAATCCTTCTGCCCTTGCTGCCCTAAGGATGACGCCATGGAATGTGAAGCGTCAGAACCGTTTCGGTGTGGTCCATGCTGAACAAATGATCCTGATATCACTTCCGCCTCATGTCCGATCAAGAAAGCCAATAAAAAAGCTCACCAAGGCGAAGCTCGGCGACGAGTAGGGACTCCAGAGTAATTATCGATGGAACAGGTCTCCGTACACAATCGCCACCCTATTCTAGCCTCGCTAGACGGCGACGATACCCATGTGGCACCCTAAACCACAACGACACATGATTCTGCCACACCCAGTTATGGTTCAGTGGTTAGGTCTTCAAGTTTGCGACCCCGACGTGCTTCTCCAGTGACAGAAGACGTGCAGCTTCCCTTGGCAAATAGACTTCCCTTGGAGATAGATTCTCGCCTTGCCACCCTTGAAAAGGAAATCCAGCGTCTCAAGCAACACAGTGCATTGCTTCAGCGTCAGCGAGACGGAACGCAGTCACTACATTCAGCGTCAGCGCCAACTCTTGTCCGTCAACTCCTGCCCCAGCACTCATGTCGTAATATCTTTCGCCCCAAGAACTTCTGCGCTTCGTTGCCAACAACTCCAGCATCTCACTTTGGCTCTAGTGGCTAATCTCAATCCGTGATGGCTTGTACATCAAGTTCGACAGAAGGCATTTAATTTTACAATGGAACTGTCGCGGTATAGCCGGAAATGTGGGAGAGCTATACGGCAGCGTCTCAAACATGGGGAGCTGCGTGCTTGGGCTCTACTTCTTCACGAATCCAATGGCCTGTCACTCATGCCAGGTTTTCTGGCGTACTCTTCGCCTTCAATATTGGATCGCCGGTATTCAACACTAGACGTTCCTCCTCGAAAGGTTGCAGTTTATGTGCGATCCACTATTCATCAAACTCATGTGGACCTTTCGTGGCGGTGTCCTTTACGGAAGGAGCTCGTGGCTGTCTTAGTTCGTCTCCAACGCACAGACGTGATCATTGTTTCATACTACGCCCGTCCGTACAGCAGCCGTGTGGCTCGGATGTCTCTCGGATTGTTGGCGCACTTGAGACGACAGCATCCTGGATGCTCCATTATGGCAGCAGTTAAACGGGCCCCGCAACACTTTGTTTAGTTACAAAGGAATAGTCACACTATTAGCGCATGGCGTTTCACGAATCACAAGCCGCAAAAATTTTTAGAATCCGTCATGTACGAGCGGAGTTACAGGTATTTGTCGGAAGCTTCAAGCGCTTTTTTTCAACTTTCGTGCCAGCGGGAGCGCTGAAAGCTACCTAGGGAGGGGATGACAAGGGGGCATGAAGATGTGTCCCTTCGTCAGCGCGCATCATGGCCTTAAGCATTTTCTTTTCTTGTTTTTCTTCAAACGCGCGCCTTACTTTCAATGTGATCGCGCGCGCGCGGGGGGGGGGGGGGGGCGTGGCGGCGTCTCGCGGCAACTACGCAGCCCGCGATGCTCAAATCAGCCAACCGCCGTGGACTTGGGTATATACCGCAGAAATTTGACTATATGTCATCACTTGCAGAGAAAAAAGGGAATGATTTCTAGCTGATTTTGAGAATTAAGTGTAAATTCTCGGCCGCGTGCCGCGCTGTAATGTTTGGCTCGCGTGTTCTCGGGAGCCTCGACTACCGATCGGTAGCGTTTTCTGACCTTGCTCAGGATGTGTTGCAGGGGTGTCGGTGCCCACCCGTCGGTGTGATCACCACCGTGCGTTGCCTAATTCACCGGACTCAAGCAAGCAAGTGTGGCATTAGCTCAAGCAACACGTGCGTCGTGGGTGGATAAATCGCGACCCGCTCAAGATTTGCAGCTTCTGCGTCTATGGGCATCGTGTCGTCTAGTAGAAGTAGTGTCAAAACGTGACCCTACAGCAACTGCCATTCGTTGGAAGCCCAACGCCCTAGAGCAGCAGCTAGGCGCCACGAAACCCGCCTAGAACGCGACCGTTGGATGGACTGGTGCTCCTCGCTAAGGCCTTCGTTGTCTAATATGCCTCGATTTGGCGCATCTTCAGAGCCGTGTAACGCCGTCGGCACCCTCCTGACCCCGCATCCTTCGCCCTGTTAGCCTCTGGGCAGACACCAGAAGCATTCGCCGAAGCCACCGCCCACACATTCTTCCCTGCGTCGGACATGGCACCGCCTCCATTTACTGCTCAGAACAGCCTGCCAGCGTATGCAGGTACGCCTCCTACGCTCACCGACATAGAGGGCATACACGCTGACTTCACTATGGCAGACTTCTTACGAACAACAGACCAATCAAAGGGGGGCAAGGCACCTGGACGGTATGACAAACCTTATGAACCTTACAAAAACGTGAAATTCAAGGTTCTGCATGTGCTGTTGGAGGTCATAAAGAAAGCTTTTTCTACAGGAGCCATTCCTGACTCTTGGCGGCATTCAGAAATGATCCCTATTCCAAAACCAAGAAAGCTTTCACGCAATATCGCCCACATCCATCCCATAGCTCTCACCTCTACGTTGGGCAAACTGACATATAGTATGCCCGCGACAGGCATCACGTGGTGGCTCGACAGATATTCCTGGTATTATCCTGGCCAAATCGCGTTCCGTCAACATCTGGGCAGTAATGGTGGCCTTGCCTACCTCTCATCCATGGTTCTCGTTGGAGGCCGTTCTCGACGGATTCGCACCATCTTGTCCACGGACATTCGCAAAGCATGTGGCCATGTGAGCTATGATGCTATTGTGGAAATCCTTCACTGGCTCCGATTGCCCAGTTAAGTCTGCGCATTCGTCAAGGCCTTTCTCCACGATCGCACCTTCTCCATTCGCCTAGGCGATCAACCAGCTGGACAGTTCGTTTCGAATAGAGATGTCCCACAGGGATCTGTACTAGCACCAGTGCTTTTTAACGTTGCCGTCCTCCCACTGGCATGGAAGCTGCCGGCAATGCATCATGCAAAATACATCAAGTACGCTGATGACATGACCTTTGGTCAGTGCATATTGAAATCGGCCGCCAGGAACAAGCTTTGCAAGAGGCCCTCGACATTACTCATAACTGGTGTACCCAGGGAAGGTTTGGAACCTCTAAAGAAAAAACGACGTTTATGTCGGTTGCGAACAAGCGTGGGCGTCGTCTACTGAAATGCCGACCTCTCCAGTTAAGTTTGGCCCAGCAGCCGCAACGTAAGGATTCCAATCTACGCGTGCTGGGCCTGTAAATTGTTGCCGTCGGATCTGTAGGACCTTGGGTCAAGAGTGCGAAACAAGAGGCTTCAGAAACAATACATCTGATACGAGGGATTACGAAGAAATCTGGTAGCGCTAACACAAACATGGCTCGCCTCCTTGTCCGTTCAATATTGCAAGCAAGGCTCATCTACCGCGCCCAGTTTCATCATCTCAGGGTGGCCTGATGGGCTTGCCTGGAAGCGATTAATCACGAAGCCATGAGGGCTTTAACTGGACTGCCACGTATCGCTCCATTGACAACACTGCAGCAGGAGTCGCATTTCAACACTATCGGTGAGTTAGTACATCAGCGTCGCAGTGCAAGCACCCTTAAGCCATCAACGTTCTGCTCGGTCGCTGCATTGGCGCGGTACATGGGTGAAAAAACTCACAATCCAGCTTCAGATAAAACTACCATCGCCGCGTGGTACGGTATGCAACTGAGTGAAAACAAATCTCTTGGTCGGCTTTACAACCCGGTTCCACGCCAGGTGAAAGCCCACGTTTCCCGCCTTTATCGTGCCGATGACCTACACGACGCCACTGTCGTAGCGTATTCGCAATGCCCATAGACTGTCGCGCCGCCAAGCGGAATTCAGGAGCATCCTCTCGAGGAGGGTAGTAGCCGACAAAATGGCAGCACTACGCAGTCGCTCCCTTGTTCGGCTGTGCTAGTCTCAGTGTTAACGCGTTGGCAAGAAAGGAACACTACGACTTTGCCTGTTCCCTGCATCAGTGAACAAACCGGGCCCTCCGTGACACGAGAAATCTGATTCGTTCTTGCGAGACGCGAAGTTTTCGTGAAAATACGTGGCAACTCGCGCTTTCAATGATACCCCGCAGTGTACACATTTCAGCTTCGCGAGGTTTTCTGTAGCCACGTAGGTTAGTTCAGTGTTATCGTCTGACATTTTCAGTTGAAAGTCACGCTATTTTTGGCAGTGCATGAATCCCGTAACATTGTACGCGGGAGGTCGCGCAGGCTCGCGATGTGCTCTCAAGTTGGCAATATACATTATACGGCGTCTATCTTTTGTCAGGAAAGCGCTGTTACGAATCGTGCGAGCGACGTTTTAGTCATTCGAGGACGCGTCCGTTCCACGCCTTTCGTGGAGCGAACGCTCTCCATGCCGTTCTTCACCACTGTTGATTTCACGGCCAGCGCTGCGCCGCTTGTTTTTGTACGTTTGTTCATAGGTGGCAGCACACTGCAAGCGATTTGCTTGTTGACCGGTTTGAGAGCGAAATCGGCGAAATGTTCTCCGCGCCCAGACGTCTGTCTAATGTAAACATGGTGACGCGCCGTGGTCGAGGTCGTTCAGCGGAGGAAATTCTTCAGATTGCTTTCAGCAGTGATGTTCCAAGGAACTATCTTGACGATGAGGATTTTTCCCTGGACGTAGAAGGCTGTGAAAGCACCGAGAGTGACAGCGACGATGAACAAACAGCTGCTAACTGACGAGGACCGAGTTGCACTTCACGTCCCCTCGTGCGTTAATGTTCTTTCACGCTCGTAAGTCGCTTTGATTGTATTTAATGTATAATATACTTCATCGAGATCAAAATAAAAGCATAATTTTTCTTGTGCACTGCATGTAGCGCAATTATTTTGGATATTATGGAGCACCGCATGCAGCCAACACACTCGAGCTTGATCAGCGAAACGAAATGGTTAAAGCGATGAAACGTGCAATCACGGCCACAATCCACGCCTCTCGGCTAACTTCTGTACTTCACCGGTACCTTCCGAACGGCATTGTTGTTCGACGAATGTTTCGCTACGTCGAATTATTCGACGTTGCGAAAAGCATTCGTGTGCATTCTTTTTGATAATCATGCTTCGATCGTGCTGAGCAAACATGCAACATGCGAGTGAAGTGAATGCACACGGCTAGAGTCTGAGCATCGCTGTGATACAACCGCTACTGAACGGGATATCAAATGCTTGTGTTCCGTTGAAGTAACTCCGGGTTCCTGACTGCGCAAGTAATGACGACGGCGTAATATGTTTGCAAACTATCTCCACATTAAACATGCGGTCCCGTGCAGCAGCGATGACGCTACTCGCTGGAGGCCTACTACTGAGGCAAATCCGTCAGGCAGGCTCGGTACGTACTACCTCAGAGTGCCGTTCAGTTCATACCAGGGGCGTAGCCAGATTTTTTTTTCGGGAGGGGTTCAACCATACTTTATGTATGTTTGTGCGGGTGTTTGTATGTGTGCGTGCATATACAGGCAAGCAAAATCAAAAAAAAATCGGGAGGGGGTTTTAAACCCCCCCAAACCCTCCCCCTGGCTACGCCCCTGGTTCATACACCACTTCTAGTTCCTGCAGTTTTCTGTAGCTCGCGCAGGATTTCGCAAAGCATCTTTGATGCACGGTAACGAAACTGAAATGTAACCTTTAACACCGCAGCAAATAATTAGGTGGCGAGCACTTACCACTTTCCATGGTTTGGGAAAGTATTTTGGTCTCATATCCATTTCAGTGCAGCTCATGACTTCATCCGATGAAAGTGGCACGGGCCGTGAGTCCGCACGTTCTCTCTGTTCCTATGCTAACAAACGGGTTGACCCTGCTCCGGGCGCCATCTTGAATCGCACGGCGCGCCACTTATAGTTCGTGGGCATTGCGAATACTGATGCCAGTGTTAGTGCCACCACGTACCATTCATACCGCTCTTCTGTTCCTATTGTCACGTAGTCGTGACGTCGACGAAGACAGCAGTCAGCAGGTCCGAGGTGAAACTGTTTATTTGGCCGAACTTGTGGCCGAGAAACTGATAGTCAAACTACAGCAATACTCTGATAGCGGCGGACAGAACGTCGACCGTCGATCAACTGACAAGCGGTCAAGCGTGTCGGCTTTTATACAGGCGTTACCGAACTTTCCAGCGATATCGCTGGTGGCGGCATTATCTCTCGACAAAGCTGGAACATTCGCGTGCACCGCGCAATCTTAACAAAACGATCTACAATGATCGGGAAGCTTCGCGAACAATGTGGCGCGGTTTGCGCTGAGCGTTGTGACAGTCTTGGGGGGTGTAGCTTCAACTCATGAAACATAAGACACGCGGCAATGCCCCCCCTCTGAAAAAGCATCGTCCCGATGCTTAAAAACAGAACATGAATACGTGCAATACTAAAGAAAACTAATAAAGAAAGCAAACATTAGAGTCCTCTGGTGCGTTAACGTGCATAGTACGGTTTAAGGCGCACCACATGCACGACCTCGGGTCGAGCTCGGCGCCTCTGAGAGTTCGTGATGCCGTCGGGAACAACCTCGTAGTCGAGTGCGCCGAGACGTCGAAGTACCCTGTACGGTCCGAAGTATCGTCGCAGAAGCTTCTCGCTCAGTCCGCGTCGTCGTATTGGTGTCCAGACCCAGACACGGTCGCCGGGCTGGTACTCCACGAAGCGTCGTCGAAGATTGTAGCGATGGCTGTCGGTGTTCTGCTGGGTCTTGATGCGCAGGCGGGCCAGCTGTCGAGCTTCTTCGGCACGTTGTAAGTAAGCGGCGGCGTCGACATTTTCTTCGTCGGTGACGTTCGGTAGCATGGCGTCGAGCGTCGTCGCCGGGCTTCTTCCGTAGACCAACTTGTACGGCGTCATCTGCGTCGTTTCTTGGACGGCCGTGTTGTAAGCGAAGGTCACGTACGGAAGGACGGCGTCCCACGTCTTGTGCTCAACGTCGACGTACATGGCCAGCATGTCGGCGATGGTCTTATTTAGACGCTCGGTGAGGCCATTGGTCTGCGGGTGGTAGGCGGTGGTGCGACGGTGGCTCGTCTCGCTGTATTTGAAGATCGCCTGAGTGAGGTCCGCAGTAAAGGCGGTACCTCTGTCTGTGATGAGGACCTCTGGGGCGCCATGACGCAATACGATGTTCTCCACGAAGAACTTGGCTACCTCGGCCGCACTGCCTTTGGGCAAGGCCTTTGTCTCGGCGTAGCGGGTGAGGTAGTCAGTTGCTACGACGATCCACTTGTTGCCGGAAGTCGACGTCGGGAACGGCCCCAGTAGGTCCATTCCGATTAGCTGGAACGGCCGATGAGGTGGTTCGATTGGCTGCAGAAGTCCCGCTGGCCTAGTCGGCGGTGTCTTCCGTCGCTGGCAATCTCGGCAAGTCTTAACGTAGTGGGTGACGTCGGCAGCAAGGCGTGGCCAGTAGTATTTTTCCCGTATTCTGGCGAGTGTGCGGGAAACACCGAGGTGTCCAGCCGTCGGGTCGTCGTGTAGGGCCTGGAGGACTTCTGGTCGCAATGATGAGGGCACGACAAGAAGGTAGTCGGCTCGAAGTGGCGAGAAGTTCTTCTTCAGGAGAACGCCGTTCCGCAAGAAAAACGATGGCAGTCCTCGCTTGAATACCTTCGGAACATCGGCGGTTTTGCACTCGAGGTACTGCATAAGGCCCCCAAGTTCCGCGTCGGCTCGTTGCCTTTCAGCGAAGTCATCGGCACTTATAGTTCCGAGGAAGCAGTCATCGTCGTCGTCTTGCGGCGGCGCGTCGACGGGGGCACGAGACAGGCAGTCGGCGTCAGAGTGTTTTCGTCCGGACTTGTACACGACTGTAATGTCGAATTCTTGCAGTCGTAGGCTCCACCGTGCGAGGCGACCTGAAGGGTCCTTCAAGTTAGCTAGCCAACACAAGGCGTGGTGGTCGCTCACAACTTTAAAGGGCCGGCCGTAGAGATAGGGGCGAAACTTCGATGTAGCCCAGATGATGGCCAGGCACTCCTTTTCTGTTGTGGAATAGTTGATTTCTGCCTTTGATAGCGACCGGCTAGCATAACTGATGAGCCTTTCCAGCCCGTCAGTCTTCTGCACGAGGACGGCGCCGAGTCCTACGCAGCTTGCGTCGGTGTGGATTTCCGTATCGGCGTCTTCGTCGAAATGCGCTAGTATCGGAGGCATCTGAAGGCGTCGTTTAAGTTCTTGAAATGCTTCGATTTGCGCCTTTTCCCACTTGAATGGCACGTCGGTCTTCGTGAGGTGCGTTAGTGGCTCGGCTATTCGTGAAAATTCCTTGACGAAGCGTCTGTAGTAGGCGCACAAGCCGAGAAAACGGCGCACGGCCTTCTTATCAGTGGGTGGCGGGAAGGCAGCGATAGCAGCTGTTTTGCGCGGGTCCGGGCGAACACCATCTTTGCAGATCACGTGACCCAAAAACAAGAGCTCCTCGTACGCGAAGCGGCATTTTTCAGGCTTCAGGGTGAGTCCGGAGGTCCTGACTGCTTGAAGTACAGCTTCAAGGCGCCGAAGGTGTTCGTCGAAGTTTGAGGAAAACACAACGACGTCGTCCAAGTACACGAGGCACGTCTGCCACTTCAAGCCTGCCAGTACTGTATCCATAACGCGTTGAAATGTCGCAGGTGCCGAGCAAAGACCAAAGGGCATGACCTTGAACTCGAACAGGCCATCTGGTGTTATAAAGGCAGTCTTTTCTCGGTGTCTCTCGTCGACTTCGATTTGCCAGTAACCGGTCTTTAGGTCCATCGACGAAAAGTACTTTGCGTTGTGTAATCGATCCAGGGCGTCGTCTATCCGGGGAAGGGGATACACGTCCTTCTTCGTCACTTTGTTCAGGCGACGATAATCGACGCAAAAACGTAGAGTTCCATCCTTCTTCTTCACTAGCACCACGGGGGATGCCCACGGACTCTTCGACGGCTAGATGATGTCGTCGCGTAGCATTTCGTCGACCTGTTTCTTAACAGCCTCGCGTTCTCGCGTCGAAACTCGGTACGGGCTCTGACGGATTGGTCGGGCACCTTCTTCTGTTATGATGCGATGCTTCGCAACTGGGGTCTGTCGAATTCTTGACGACGACGAAAAGCAGTCCTTGAATTGCAGGAGCAGGGCTTGAAGCTGGTCTTGCTTGTGCTTCGGGAGGCTCGGGTTGACGTCGAAATCTGTTTGGGGATCTCGATCCTTCGAAGCAGGTTCGGTAGCATCGAAGAAGGCGAAAGCATAGCTGGCGTCCACGAATTCGTCGATGTAGGCGACCGTCGTACCAATATTTAGGTGCCTATATTCGTGGCTGAAGTTTGTCAGCACTACCTTTCCTTTGCCATCGCGCAGCTCGGCTATGCCTCTTGCGACGCAAATCTGACGGTTCAGAAGCAGGTGCTGATCGCCCTCGACGACGCCTTCCAGGTCTGCTGATTTCTGAGTGCCGACGGAAATGATGACGCTGGAGCGAGGGGGAATGGTGACCTGGTCTTCCAGCACATTCAAGGCTTGTTTTTCTGGCAGCGTGTACGGCGGTAGTGCTTTTTCTGTGGATAGTGTTATCGACTTGGATCTCAGATCGATGACTGCACCATGAAGGCTTAAGAAGTCCATACCAAGAATGACCTCTCTCGAGCAACGCTGCAGGACTACGAAGTTCGCGGGATAAATCCGGTTGTTAATGGTGAGTCTCGCTGTGCAGATTCCCTCCGGTGTTACTAGATGACCTCCAGCTGTCCGGATTTCGGGGCCTTCCCAGGCTGTCCTAACTTTCTTCAGCTTCGCGGCGAACGGTCCACTGATGACAGAATAGTCGGCTCCGGTGTCGACGAGAGCTGTGACGCTATGGCCGTCGATAAGAACGTCGAGGTCGCTAGTTCGTCGTCTTGCATTGCAGTTAGGTCGTGGCGTCGGGTCACGGCTACGTCGGTTTGTTCCGCTGTTTCCCCGTTGCGTTGTCAGGTCCACTTCGGTCCGCGAGGCTTCGTCGCCAGCGCTCTGTCTGGTTCGCGTCGGGTCTTCAAGGTTTCGTCGTGGCGTCGTCGTCGGCGGCGGAGGATCTTCGATGTTTCGTCGTACAGCAACCGCACCTCCATCGGTTGCTGCCCTTAGTTTTCCGGATACGGGCTAGGCGACCGGCCCCGGAATGGGCCAGTGTACTGGCGGCGTTGGGGAGAGGCGTAGCGGCCTGGCGACGGCGATCGGGAAGGTCCTCGGGGGGTCCACTGCGCTCCTGCCAGATAGTCGGCGATGTCACGTGGTCGTTCACCCTGCTGTGGACGCGGCGCGTCGATGGCGAACCCGCGCAGTCCCATCCGTCGATACTGGCAGCGGCGGTAGGTGTGGCCGGCTTCTCCGCAGTGGTAGCAGAGTGGACGATGGTCGGGGGCGCGCCAAACGTCGGTCTTCCTCGGCGTGTATCGCTGACCGGTTGGCGGGCGGTATGGCGTCGGTGGTGGCGGCGGTGGTGCCTGGCGGCGGAACTGCTGGGGCGGCGCGGCGTCTTGACGCGGGCGAGGAGGGGGGTTGTTGCGTCGGGCTGCAGCAGCATAACTCATTGCTTGAAGCTGCGGCGGTGCCGGCTGAGGAACACCCAGTGACTCTTTGATTTCCTCGCGGACAATGTCTGCGATCGAATCCACTTGAGGCTGCGGCGAAGGTAACAGCTTGCGCAACTCCTCCCGCACGATCGCTCGGATGGTTTCGCGCAAGTCGTCGGTGGCTAGTGAGTGCACTTCAGAATAGGTTGCAGACAGCGGCGAGCGGTTGTACTGTTTCGTCCGCATGTCCAGTGTCTTTTCAATAGTCGTAGCCTCGGGGAGGAATTCGGCGACCGTCGTGGGCGGGTTGCGGACAAGTCCCGCGAAAAGTTCTGGTTTGACACCCCGCATGAGCAGGCGAACTTTTTTGTCTTCCGCCATCGCAGCGTCGGCCTGACGGAAAAGTCGAGTCATCTCTTCCGTGAAGATGGTGACGTTTTCGTTTGGCAGCTGCACCCGGGTCTCCAGCAAAGCAGCGGCCTTTTCCTTGCGGACGATGCTCGCGAAGGTATTGAGGAGCGTCGTCCGAAATAGGTCCCAGGATTGAAGGCTCGATTCATGGTTTTCGAACCACGTCTTCGCGGCGTCTTCTAAGTAGAAGTAGACGTGGCGCAGCTTCTCTTCAGTGTCCCAGTGGTTGAAGGCGGCGACTCGCTCGTACGTCTCCAGCCAGCTCTCCGGGTCTTCAAACGACGATCCACGGAAAGTTGGTGGCTCCCTTGGCTGTTGCATCACTACTGTTGTAGGTGGCAGGGCGTCTGTCATCGTCTCGGCGGTAGATGTGACGGTCTTCGGCTGCCTGGCGTTTTCGGGAAGGAGCCCGTACTCTGGCTGTAGTCCCTTCTGCCGGCGGCTGGTTCGAGGATCCGGGTTGACTTTAGAGTCGTCTTCTTCGCGGCTTGGGCTTGGGTCAGCGCTCCGCGGTGGCGTCCGGATCATGAAGCAGCACCTCCACCAGATGTCACGTAGTCGTGACGTCGACGAAGACAGCAGTCAGCAGGTCCGAGGTGAAACTGTTTATTTGGCCGAACTTGTGGCCGAGAAACTGATAGTCAAACTACAGCAATACTCTGATAGCGGCGGACAGAACGTCGACCGTCGATCAACTGACAAGCGGTCAAGCGTGTCGGCTTTTATACAGGCGTTACCGAACTTTCCAGCGATATCGCTGGTGGAGGCATTATCTCTCGACAAAGCTGGAACATTCGCGTGCACCGCGCAATCTTAACAAAACGATCTACAATGATCGGGAAGCTTCGCGAACAATGTGGCGCGGTTTGCGCTGAGCGTTGTGACAGTCTTGGGGGGTGTAGCTTCAACTCATGAAACATAAGACACGCGGCACTATTAATATCAGAGGCTGGACAAACATGCTCGTATTTTGCGGATCCCGATCCACCAGCACACCTTGCCGAGCTTGCCGCCATACGAGATGGACTGGCCGCGCTGCTTCCTTGTCTTCTACCTGATAGATGTTCTCAGCTGATCATTCGTACGGACTCGACGCAAGCTATCCACGATATAAGCAGAGTGTACCGGTCTGCATCACTCTCGGATAGCAATCACCATCTTGCTGCCTCCGCAACTGTACGGATACGTGTTCACTGGGTGCCTCGGGCCGCTCTGCCGGACCTTGTCAAAGCTCATTTGGCAACTCCCACAACAAGTTACGCCGCGCCCCCTACCCGTATTAAAGACGATAGTCTTTCTTGGGATACTTAAACGGAGAAATTCGTTCTGAACGGCTGACTAGGTTCATACTTGTGTACACTGTCGACCAAAAAGCAAACATTACGCATATCTGAGGCGCAACATCATTAGGTAAGTATTAGGTGGTGTGTTCCTTTAACAGAAAATGCATGCATACGTAATTCTGAAGACCCTAGTTTCTTAAGCTGCGCTGAAAATGCGACTGCGTTGAAACTTGCCTTCCTCCGTGCCATCTGCACGAGCTCATTGTTGTGTTTCGGTTCTGTATTGCACTGTACGAATGCCATGGGGCGCCACTCTGGCATTCCTGTTTTACACAGGCAACGTGTAAATAAAAGAGTGTGTGTAGAGTACTCGTTGAGTGCGGAAGTTTCTTCTGCTTAAGCGCTTCGTGCCAAACCGCGTGTTCGGGCTGGCTGGCGTTCCCGCCGGTCGCGTTGGTCACAGCCGGTCTTCGCCTGCTGCTGCGCCGGTACTACCAGCCCGCAACACAGCACTCATGTTTCCCAACGTATTGCCAGATGGCGTCCATATCTCACGCAGCGCCTCTTCTATCATCTTTAGACGACATTTGCAGCGAAGCACGCAGATACGCGGCCAATTTTTTTCCTGAAGACGCTCACACCCTGCTGCTCCGGGAAGAAGAACGCCTCCGACGTACCACATGAGCTCTTATACCGCCATGTGGGTCAGACCTCCCTGGTGGTTTAACCCGCCGAGAGGAGGTTACGTTGCGGAGGCTTCGTGTGGGGCTTGCGCTTACCCCATCTGTGACCACCTTCTGGCGCAACATTACCGCGGCCCATATGGTACATCCAGGGGCGTAGGCAGAATTTTTTTCGAGGGGGGGGGGAGGCATCCCCTCGATCTGAAGTGGGGGCCGTGCAGGCTCATGTGGACGAGCGTCATTTTCTGCTCTGTATACCATGGCAAAAAATTTCCGGGGTGGGGAGGGCATGGGCCCGGTGTGCCACACCCTGGCTACGCCATTGGGTACATCGTGCCCATTTTGGGACGCCCCAATCCGCAATTCCACACACTTGTTGCGTGCTTGCACACAACCTACAATTGTAGGCCTCCTTGCACAGGCCTACAATTAAGTCGTCTTCGCCACCTCCGTGCAACGGGCCTCAGGCTTGGCCGACCGCCCGACTTTGACCGCTGGATCCGCGGACCTTACCACCGTTCACTATTAGACTTAATACAAGAACCAAAGTTGCATATGTATTTTTGATACCACCGATTACTGTGCCTATAAGGGCAGGCTTTCGAAACTTAAAAAAAGAAAACCAACTGGACCCAATTGGTAAACCACTGGCTTCCGGCTGGTCCCCGCTGAACCCAGCTGGTTCCAGTTAAAAGCAGTTAAACACTTTCACCTGGGATATTACAGTTAAAATATAAAGTACGATGGATTGAGTGGATGAAACGCTTGACGAAATATTAAGTGGGCGTATTCGCACTAGAAAACAGTGGTATATCATATTGAAGATTCAACCACCATAAACAAAGGACTAAATCAAATGAAATGACATAAAATGTGATTTTTTTCGCACACCAAATAATTTCGATATTGCACTGGATTCATAAGTTTTGTGCTAACTTGTTTTCTGGCTGATCTAGAGCACTTCGGCCTACATGCACATACGTGTCAAGAAATCTGGGAGGCACGTACAAGAGTAGACTAAATAAACGGTATATTTTATTGTCTCAGACAATAGGTCACTTGTACACATAAAAGAACGTCTACTTTATAACTATTAATTGTACTGCTACAGAACTGACAGCAACGCTTTGCTACTAGTTCAGTGAATACGCTTATGCCTCGAAAGGTTCGCTCTAAGGGCGAATCTCTTCCCACATATGTCACACGCATGGGGTCGCTCACCGGTGTGGGTAAGAAAGTGCCTTTTTAGAGCCCCCGATTCCGCGAATGCAGCAGGGCATTGGCGGCAGAGGTATGGCTTCTCGCCTGTATGCTTGCGGGTGTGCGTTGTTAGTCTTTGTTTAGAACTAAGTTTGAGGCCACATGATTGACAACTGAACTTCTTTATCGCCGACTGACCAAGCTTATGGCGTGCGAGGTTCCACCGAGTAGCAAAACTTTTCTCGCATATGCCGCACGCATGAGGTCTCTCACCGGTGTGGGTCAGAACATGTCGTTTTAGAGTACCCGCCTCCAGCGAATTCAGCGGGACACAGGTGGCAGTGGTACGGCTTCTCACCCGTATGCTTGCGAATGTGCCTCGTTAGTCCTTGTTTCAAACTAAAAGCGCGGCCGCAGTGCTCACAAGTAAACTTCTTCACACCCGAGTGAATGAACTTATGCTGCCAAAGGTTGCATCTCGATGTGAAACTCTGTCCGCACACGTCGCACTTGTGAGGTCGCTCGCTGGTGTGGCTCACAACGTGCGTTTTCAGCGTAGGCAAGTGCAAAAACGTAGCGGGACACAAGTGGCGCGCGTACGGCTTCTCGAATTTGTGCGTACGGGCGTGGCGCTGGAGGTTGTCTCTCCGGGAAAACTTTCGGCCGCACACGTGGCAGGGAAACGCCTTCCTCCCCGAATGAGTAAGTGCATGGCACGCGAGCCTTGCTTTCGTGGCAAATCTCTTTCCACAGATGTTGCACTCGTGCTGGTCTTTCGCCGGTGTGGGTCATCATGTGTCTTTTCCGATTGTCGCGGCTGGTGAACGTGGCCGGGCACGACGAACACTCGAAGGGCCTCTCGCCCGTGTGCGTGCGACTGTGGATCACGAGGCTCTTCTTTTCCGTGTATTTCCTGCCGCATACACCACATGCGTACCGTTTGACGCAAGCGTGAGAAAACAAGTGTCTTCGCAGGTTCGACCTGCCGCTGAAAACTTTGTCACACACGCCGCACTGCAAGGACCTCTTGCCGCCTCTTTCTGTGTGGGAGCCATGGAGCTCATCAGGGGACCTGGCATTGGAAGAAATATGCAATGAACATTAGGGACATCTTAGACAAGACAAGAGCTCTTTATTCCTCATTCATGAAAGCGAAAATCAGACCGCACAAAATCTACATCTCTTTCCACCTGCAATAGCTAGCTGTCTAAATGTGATGAGGGCATTTCATTTCATTTCATAGTGGGCAAATGTGAGGTCGAATTACCCCCACAATTAACGTATAGGCTCGCATGCCAGATTGGCCATCTCCTTGGCCGTGCAGGAGCTC
Organism: Rhipicephalus sanguineus; assembly: GCF_013339695.2. NCBI lineage: Eukaryota > Metazoa > Arthropoda > Arachnida > Ixodida > Ixodidae > Rhipicephalus > Rhipicephalus sanguineus. The sequence goes on along the minus strand of NC_051180.1, from coordinate 170,741,315 downwards.
GTTAGGAGTGTCAGATTAGGCACATCCACGAGACAGTTTAATTTAGAGCCATCGAAAATGAAAAAAAAAATCACAGTTTCACCGCAAGAGCGAAGCAATGAAGGGATAGCAACAAATACAAATTCTGATGTCATACGAGGTAAGGCTGGCAGCAAACTCTTTTGGATCCGATCTCGCGTAACTGTACAAAACGCTGGTGTAAGGGAACACGGCCGCTCCAGGGAGATAAGCGGATTTCGCGTAGTCTCTTCGTCTTGAGAGCACAGCACGTAGAAGGGTGCACGAGCCGCCCGTTGATGCCTGCCGAGATATCACGCGCACCAGCGATCGCGCCCTTAGAATCAAGGTGCACAGTCGCTGCTCGAGCGACCCTCTACCGTGTCCCAGCATGCACGTTCAAGACGGTCGGGGCGTTTCCTTTCTGATTGAGCAGCATTCGACGGCATGCCTAACACGCGGGGGGATGTTATCGCATGCACCCTGAGAGCTACGGAGGTGGGCCGGCTCGTTTCATCTCTGCTTCATCTGCGTTCGTCGCACCCGCTCGCGCGCTTTTACCCTGCCGTAGAACATTCGATGCACCGGGGGAGCTCAAGCGATTTGGACTTTATACGGAGCATGACAGCGACGGCAAAAACCGTTCAAACTGTCCACGTAACTGCTATCGCAATAAAATTAAGGCCAGTGAAGCGCCTGTGCAATCGCAGATAACAGCTGAAATGGCAAGCAGGCGCCACAACCTAAAGAATGCAGACTGAGTTTTCAACTTTCTTGATGTTTTTTTCTCATGCTTCTTTTTTTCCATATCTTTTTCTACATCTTGTTCCTTTTTTTTCCTTATCCTTTTCTATTTACCCTCTCCCTTGCTATGCTATACTGTTCATGGTTATGCTATCGTGAACACTGTCCCCTCCTCCTCGATTCCCTTTCCCACCCCTTGCTAAACTATACTGGACAAGGCTATGCCACGCTTTACCCTCTCCCTTCATCCTTTCCTTCCTCCTCACCCTCACATCAGTCCTCGTCCTCACTTTCCTTTACCACCCCTTTATTATACCACATTTGGCTATGCTATTCTAGGAGCTGCTTGGCACATACCCGCTTATTGTGGCATATACCCGCGTTACACTCTCCCCTCCTTCTTTCCTCCTCACTCTCGCTTCCCGTTCCCACCCCTTGCTGTACTCTACTATGGATGGCCACGCAATGCTAGGAACTACATGGCACGTACCCGCAAATAGGCGGAACGAAAAGCTTCAACGGCTCCGCTGTCAAAAAAATTGTTCTAATACATATGCAGGTAAACTGTCCATCGGGCTCAGAGGAAGGGTCCATACAAATGTTATCCTTGAAAGATAGCTGGGACAGGCAGCTTCAGGTGGCACTAAGTCGTTATGCATATTTCTAAGTTTACTCATGTGGCAGACAATAACTGTCCTCCGAATCATAAATATTTCATCAAGAACTCTATCTTGACTCAGATTCATGAGAACAATTAGTTACCTGTTACAGTTATAAAACCGCCTTACATGGTCAAATCATGTTAATGTAACATGCTCATCTGTTTATCATGCACAATTGTACAAACAGTACCATTAGAAATCAAGCTATTGGCCTATCTTTTATGAGACAACAATGCAATCAAGCAAGAGTCGTTTGGGTCTCACATCTATACATATAAAAAGTTGACAAACTTGCAATTGTGCAACTAAAAGCCCTCCAACTTATGTTTCATGCTTACCAGAGAACTAACTGGCCATCAACTTTCATGGCCACTAATAACATCACTTCTTACAATACTGAATTGTACCTGCTCGGCTTGAATTACTCTACTCACTCATTCAAGACTGCACCTCATGAACTTGTAACACCGCTCCTCTCTGTGACACCGCAATGGCAGTGAGAGTTTTTTCAATAAAAAAATAAATTTAGGTCATGCATTTGCTGTTAGGAAATGTGAAATTACTAAAATGCAACTTTTTTAGATAATGTAGTGTTCTGGGTGAGCAAGAAAGTAGAACACTAGAAAAATACGCAGAAGGGCACAGCAATAGCTAGAAGAAAAAGAGAATTTGGGTTGAATGACGCGCAATAAATTTTGTGCAACATTTCAGTATTGCGTCGCGCACGTAGGTTACTAGCCTTTCGTCTGTTCTCAATGTGGCCTGGGCTTGCTTCGTATTCACGCCGCTTGTTCCTGGAGTAGCTTGGACCGAGCTGCATGGAGCTGGTTGACACGCATGTGTTCTGGCCTTGGTTACAGGTAGATTCCTGTAGTAACATAGTACAGAAATCACGTATGATGACTAAACATTAGTAAAATGCCACAATAATATGGAACGTTGGGCTAGTTGGTAAAGTAGTATGTTTGGAACAGCGCAAAATGACAAAGACTGAGGAAAACATAAGAGATGCGGAAGAGCACCGACTCGATCATCGTCTGGCTGCTCACCTGTTTTTCCCGATGCAGAGATATGTCAAGACTCAGTTGCCAAGCAACTAGAGAGGAGATTAACGAATTAATAACCATATTAACCATAATAACCAATTAGGTGACGCACGCGTAGGTCAGGCATTGTTGTCTCTTATGGACAAGCAGTTTGCGTATCTTCTCAGCACGTGTTCCGTTACGCAATACGCAGGGTTTTTTTCCCCAACTTTCTTACCACTTCTGCGCAATGTTGATATGTGATTGGTCTAACCCTTATGTGTTCCTCGAATAAATGTTTTTTCAGTTGCGAGGCAGCAACTCTCGTCAGTGTCCCTTCTGTTTCGCTCCGTCTTCGTTCGTTTTCGCGCTGTACCAAACATGATTTTAGTAAAATAGCACGCGTAGCGAAGAAAAAGCGATTATCGGAAAATTGTGCTTTGAAACGTTTTGCATGGCGGGTTTGATAAGTAAAAATGAAGCAAATTAGCACGAATAGAACTGCATCTATCCTCGTAAGGCTGCTAATTCGTAAACGCAAGCTTTCGTCGGGTGGGGCAGGGAAGGATTGATTTGATCACCACCCACTCCGCGAAAGCATTCTCAACCCAATAGGGAGTTTTCGAATAGGGGCCCCAAACGTTTTGGGGCCCCAAAGAAATAGAGGCAAGGCCACTGCGCATGCGCAAAACCAAAACAGCGTTTGGGTTTTGCATTAGGGACGCTATTTGCCGAATTTAGCGGGAGCCCCAAAGTCGTCCCCAAAAGCTAGAATAGAGTAACATAGGATAGGGGGAGTGTCCAAAGCGCCGCAGACCTTATTCGAAAACTCTGAGCTCCTGCTGAACCCAAAGCGAGCACCCGCAAAGGGCTTTGGGGCCACTATTCGAAAACTCCCTAATGTCGTTTTGCATTGCCGCCGGGATCTAAGGCATTGGCTGCACCTCAAGTGGTCTTACAGCGCCTCCAGGATTGGCCGGCCTTTGACCAAGCAACGACGTCATGTCATGAGGTCATGATATCCTGGTCATCACATGACAATTATTGTATGCCTCACTCGCGCTGACGGAAATGTCACTGACGTATCCCTCTTCTTGTTTCATTAGGCATCTAAGGCTTCTGCCTTAATAAATATCGTACATTACAGTAACGCGTGATGGACGCAGAATACTAACCCTTTCTCTGCTGGCGATGCGCAGGAACCGTGCCCTCTATTTTTGCCTCCTGTTCCTGGAGATCCCGGGACAGAAATGGATCCTTTCTGAGTGGTCCGTCTTTTGGCTCTGGTCATATATGGATTGCTGTTCTCGAGGAAATACAGAAATCACCAATAATAGCTCTGCATTAGTAAGATAGCACGCAAAGTAAAGAAAAAAAACGATTATCACTGAATTGTTTTCACACATTTTGCATCTTGGTTCTCATGATTAACTATGAACCAAGTGAGCCCGTATAGAACACAATGTGCCCTCGTTAGGCTGTTTATCCGTAAGCAGTAACAACATTCATTGAAGTGCGGCACGCATTCTACCTCGGCTAGGCGGCTGTGGCGTTTCAGTTCAATATAGGAATATTACAAAGGAAATTCACCCGGTCGCTCATGCATTTGCCTATGCATGACGACCCAAAGGTGCAAGCCGTCTTCATACTCTACTTCTCCGATTTAATTAACCCCTCCCCTTCCTGAAAGCTTTCTGCACCCAGCGTGATTTTGCGCTGCCCTAAGGGCTAGGAAACTAGCGCGACCAAATGAACCTCAATGAAGTTTTACCATCCATCCATCCGTCCCGAAAAGCGGGAGGCATTCGAGCCTTTCTGCACCTCACGTAGTTTTGCAGTGCCTCCGGGATCAGCCCACCTTTGAACAGGCGAGGTGTCATGTGATGACCTCACCATGTGATGTCAAGTTATTCTACGTCATTGTGACTTCATCATAACGTCACGAAGTGTGGCAATCTGCGACGTTATCGCCGCAGCATGATTTTTTTAATAATCCCTCGTGTTGACGCGTTGCCACCGACGGTCACATTTCGCGTGTGATGAGGCATCTAATGATTTCGCCTTGAGAAGTACCGCACGTCACGAAAACCATTTATGCAGGCACAGAGGCGCTCCATCGAATGCGATTCACGCTTTTACAACTTGCAACATGTACACGTAAATAACCTTTGCGACAAGGAAGACACTGCATACCTGCGAACAGGCGAACACAGAAAGTTCTCCTCACCCCATCCATGCTTGCGAGGCGCGCTTGACAAGCGTTAGTGCTGACGAGCAGTGCAGCCCACTGTTCCGTATTCGATGCAAAGGCACAAGGTGTCCGAGAGGTGCACTGCTCCAACTAATACCCGCAGATCTAGAGGGTTTTGTTCCCCATTAACCAAATCTTAGTTTTCTCCGTATTCGCGACCGCTCCAGACGCGTGGCAAAACTGCTCAGTCTGCTTGAACACTACTTTTGTCAGCATAAAAATACGCTGTCGTCATTTTAGCATTAACAGATTTAAGCTTAAACAATATTAAACATCACCATTCATTGAAACATGCTGACCTGGCAAATACTATACGTAGCGGGAGAATTACCCTATGGGAATTAATAGGGTGGTTGCACTGCACGAGATATGTCACCAAGCTACTATGCCTCGACCTTGTTAACGTGTTTTCCGTACTTTTGCGATTCTCAATGCATCTGATGACATCAGCTTTATGGGGCGTTCATTCTTAAGTCGATAGAGCTATCAAGGTGCCTTTCCTACGTTCAGGAATTACAGGAATGGAAATGAACTGCCCGGCCATTCAGAGTGGGAATGGGATAAGTTTTTTTCATTCCGAGGAATTGAAAGGAATGGAAATGCGGCAAATTCTAATTCCCCGGAATGGAATTGGAATGGAATGGAGGCGCCCATTCCGCAACACTGGTTCCTAGGAATTCTGCGAAGGCTACTGACCGTTTTGCATTGGCTACGCATGATCTTGCAAATGTGCAAGCGAATGTGATCCTCATGTGCAGGTTGAGAGTGCTCGTGGCCTTCTCAAGCTGCTGATTCGTTCACAAGATCTTGCTGCCACCATTACATAAACGAACCTGGCATGCAGTACGGTTAGTACAGTGAGATGACCTGGTAGTAGAGATATTCTAGCAGCCATATTGGGAAGCCGGGGATCATGCAAACCTGCTTCGAACAATGTTTCGGCTGTTCAAAGTTAGTGGCATCACCTAGTTCAGAAGAGGAAGCGCCTAGGTGTGCATATCGGGATAGCATAGAGCCTGTTGGGTTCGAACATCGTACGTTCGCCGAATACCTTCATATTGTTAGCCGCCCCGCGGCCGGCGTTCCCACGCCAAGACGGAAGCGGTGCCTCCGGATGATGGAACGACGACTGCCTGCTGGTCATAAAGGACGCAAAAGGTCCATTCGTTTCACCTGCACTTCGTGAACCGGTTCATGGTGGCGCTACACTCTGGCATTCGATTCACTAGTTCAAGGTGGGGGCGGCGGCACCAAGGCATTCGTTTCAGTAAAGTGCAGCCGTCGTGCAGGGCTAGTTCAGCGATTCCCTGCACCTGCTCGTGGGGTAGTGCCAAGTGCGTGCAGCGCAAAATCAAGATGACTGGAAACGGAACAGACGACAGAGCCGGCTGCATTCGTGTTTGTATAAACGGCTTTGAGACAAACCTCACGCCAATTACCAGCAGCGACGGCCGGCATGTTCGTGACGCCAGCGGCGACTGTTACGCCACACCAGGTATGTTACTAGCCATGAGCACCATGAGGCTTAGGCAGCTTAGGTCCGCGTAGAAATTGCATGACGGCTGCCCGTACCACGCCCTTCGGCAGCAGGCTTGTGCACGATAAAAGTAACGCAGTATGAAAAATAACACCATCTCCCGCTAAAGGGGACCATGAGGCGATGCGAAGCCGGAGCACTTGCACGATCGCGTTCCGTTGGCGTTCGTTGGGCATGCTACCGACCTCGCGTCGTGGAACGCGAAGAGGGACGCTACGCGCGTCGTATCTTCCATCTAGCCTCGCCGTTAATTCTCACAGGGCGAGCGGGGAAAGCGGTCGACAGGCGGGCGAGAGGGGGGCAGCGTAGGAGAGGAGAGAGAAGGGGAGGGGACGCGCACGAGCTCGAGCTCATCGCGGCGTTGCGCAGGAGAGAATTTCGGCATGTCTAGCCCACGTTTCAGAGGAAGAGTGGAAAGGGGGAGGGGAGAGGGGTAGTGGAGAGAAGGGGAGAGGGAAAGTGGAGAGGAGGTGTTTGGAGAGGGTATGCGCATGCGCAGTAAGGGTGGTCACGCCGCACACCACCACCACCGGATTGAGCTCGGCCTTAAGATACTTCGCATCTAAAACATTGTCGCCCACGTGTGCTTACGGGTGCAGTTGACTGCTTGGACGAAATATATTTGAAACTCTTGCGGCGCGTGTGTCGTACCACTTGATAGACCGAGCTTTTAAACAGGCTTTCTTTTCCTTAACGCAGATGCGACCGTAGTGAGTGTTAGAAGCTCGTCGGCCCCTCCGGGCGCTACTTCGGGAAAAGACCACGATGCAGCCGCCCGTGCCGCGGCCGAGCAGCACCGCTCGCCTGTTGAAAACTCGTTGGCCCACGGGACACAAACGACGAGGAAACCGCAGCCAATGCCGCGCTCGACTCATGCATAATCTTTGGCCTTCAGCCAAGTATTGTTTTTAATAGCAAAATACACTGAGCTGAAAGAGTCTGTGGGAAAAAAGGTGGCCCACGGTGAGTTTTTTTTTTCACAGGGGAAACAATACATGCTGTTTTGAGATCATTAATTGAACGCTGACAAGAGTGAAATTTTGTTATATCATTCCAGACTCCAATTATTACGTAACATTTTTGTGTGAAACGAGTTTTAGAAAATGCAGTGTTCGAAAGCCTTGTGTGCCTTTTATATGGGTAAAATCATAGCTGCAAAATAAGTGCATCGAAATGTATAAAAATATTCAGCAAGTGACTATGATTGGACATGTAAAAATAATAGGTCGGCAAAATAATCGCTGCTCACTCAGACTCAATCAAAAAATATTTATTGTTTCTAAGTCTCACTCGGACTCCCCAATATTTTCCTCAACCGAACTCACTAAAATTTTCTGCAACTGTACTTACTCGGACTCAAACTTGCCAAAATATTACCTAGACTCACGATCCGACCATAGTCGACTCATGAGTGAGTTTGCCGACCTACGGTAAAGAAAAAGCATTCCAGTGTTCTACACTGCAGACAAGAAACTGTGTGTGGTACCTGTGTCACAGGGTCACTTTTGATCGCAGTCAGGCCTGATTCGGATTGAATTTCTTTACCGTGACTGGCTCCTTTCCGCAATCTGCAGAAGTGAGCCAATCACAATTGAGAATTTCGATCATGTTTGGGCTTAACTGCAATCATAACTGCACCATGTGACAGCAGTATAAAGGCTTCAGTCTGATAATGAAAAGGAGGCATTCAGCTCAGTGACGTAGACATAGATGGTATAACGTATGTAGATAAATTTTTTGAGAAGACTGATGTGCGAAACTTGATCTAACGAAACCCGATTCTATGATGTTCTCAATTTTCTGAAATGAATGAGTGGAAAAGAAGTATGCTGGACTGTGCATTCTAATGCTATCATGCTAAAACATATCAGCATCCTAATCGCAGGTTTAGCTTCATTTGATGAAGGCACACACTTCGTGTATACAAAGAACAACGGACTCATGAGCCAGCAGGGCTACTATGTACCAGTTGGCTCTAGGAAAGGTGGTGCTTGCTGTTGTTTCTGACAGACGGCACTGGCTGTGTACTCGCAACTTTCTTGCCAATTTGCAGATTTGACAAATGATTTAAGCTTGGTTATCACTCCATTAAGTTTAATTGTATCTGTTGGAAAACCATCAAAGTGAAAAACAATGACAAAAAGTACATGATCAAGAAACAGTTTTGTTGAAGGTAATTTGCAGCCTTTTGTTACACCATGAGCAATACAATGCATACTAATTGTTAGGGATTTTGTGATCATTAGCAGCTTTGGTAATATGATGCTGAACAATCGGCATCTAGGTGAGCATTCGGCAGAACCTCAAGCAACAGTTTATTTCAAAGGAGTAGTTGATCCCTGTGTCAGGCTTGAGGTACGCCTGATGTTACACTGGAAATGAATGACTTATTTCGTTTGACATATTGAACTTTTTCAGGTCAAAAAAGGCAATGTGGCAAAATATTGCTACTATGATTGATGAAGAGTTTGGAGGCACTACAACAGCCGTGCAAGTTGAAAATAAGTGGAAAAGTCTCGAGAGGGCCTACAAGCGAACGAAGAGCAAGAATGGTTCCTCCGGACATTCACGTGTTGTCATCTGAATTTGAAGAGTAAGTCTGTGGCTTCCTAAGCTTTCATCGAGTAGTTTGGACATAGAGAGTTAAGTGGGAGAAGACAAAGTATTCCTAGTGCTTTATTGTGCTAATAAAGCACTGATCAGCATACGTCGGCAAAAAATGTGGAGCTCACTCAGACTCACTCATAAAATATATTTTACACTTCCGACTCACTTGGGCTCAGACTCACCAAAATTTTCCTCAACCAAACTCACTCAGACTCACAGGTCGATCTGAGTCTGAGTGAGTCGACTCAAGAGTGAGTTTGCTGACCTATGCTGATCAGTTCCCAATCAACACTTTGGTTTTGTCTGATGTTCTAGTCTGCTTTCAATGTTTCTGATCAAGGTACGGCACAAACAATTTCATATTCCAGTGGATTGCAGACTGATTTCATGGGTGAAACATTGAATCAAACTTGTTTTGCTTTAGGGAGCTCAGGGACATCCTTCAAAAGGAGCATCATGCGTCCCAACAATTCTTCTCGCACCAGGAAGCATGGCGGAAAAGAGAACAGGTATATATGCACCTTGATACTTTGGAATAATTACTTTATATTTCACTGCTATCTGCACATTTGTACTGTCACACAATTTAAAAATCTCACATGTTTTCCTTTAGTGCACCCACATCTGAAGCGAACAGGGATGCGAGTGTGGCTGACCAGGAGCAACGTTCTCAAAAACGAAAGAGAGAGAGCAGCTCTCTCGATAAACTGCTAAAGGAGCTGCAGGAGTGCCGCAAAGAAAGGGCCGAGCGGTACGAAAGAAATATGGGGCTGCTCGAGCGGCTTGTCAATGCCGTTGAAGCCAACCGTACCAATAATGAATAAAGTGTGGAAAACAGAGGTGCCTATATTCTTTAGAATAATGGAAATATGTCACATAGTTCAAACACTCATGAGAAATAAAAGAAGCCCCACTTACAGAAAAAATAATACATTGCATGTGCAAACACTCATTCTGTGCAATAAACGTCCTCAATGTTTCGCTGGAGCCAATGCATCACTCATGATGTCAGCTTCATCATTGCCAACTTCATCGTCCAAGGTGGTGTCCTCCAGTTCATCAAAAAAGTCCCGCTCATCATTGCACAAATTGTGCAGGACACAGGCGGCCATGACTATCAAACAGCACTGCTTGACGGAGTTGGCGTCAACAAAGTAGAGTCGTCGGAATCGTTGCTTGAGCAGGCCGAATGCGTTTTCTGTGGCTACTCTTTGCTGCAAAAGGTGCTTGTTAAACCTTTTTTTTCCACACTGGGAATCTCTGTTGGCAGTTCTTGTAGGGTATCAGCAGCCAAGGCAGCAGTGGATAAGTGGAGTCGCCAAGCAGATGACCACCACTGCACTTGTTGGAGCCGTTCGCAAAGAAGGGACCCTACCTGAGTACCCTAGCGTCATGTACAGACCCAGGGAAGCCAATAAGCACATCAATGAATTTGTTGTGGTTATTGCAAATTCCTTGCAAAATGATCGACGGAAACTTCTTCCTGTTAAAGTAGGACTGAGGAGACTCCCGCGGAGCGTTGATTGCGATGTGGCAGCCATCAACGCAGCCGATGGTGTTGTGCGGTCCTTTGCCACTACTTCTAGCAAGAAACCCCGCCTTGCCCCGTTCTTTTTCCTCGTCGTTCGGCCACGCTATCGCCTCCTGACTGATTGCATTCAGGAATGCGAGGATCCTATCCGCGCATGCTTACACTGAAGACTCGGCGATGTTGGAGCGGTCGGCCAAGGAATACATGCAGCACTGATGTCCGAGTTACGCTAAGGCAACCAAGCACGTTTTTTCGGCACTGATCTGCAGCCGACCTCCTAGTGCGCTTGGATAGAATGAGGAGGCTTCAAAACAGGCTACAAGTCCATCAAGCGTGTCCCGCGAAAGTCTAAAAAGTCTCGTGAACTCAAAGTCCAACTATCTGCTTACAACATCTTCGCAGTAGCGTGGCACACGATGCCTGCTTTGTCTCGCCAGCTCAGTGCGACCTTCGTCACCAGTTCATCGTACTCGTCATCTTCACTGTCGGAGTCCACCAGCTCCATCGCCAACTGCACGGCAGGGGAGAGGAAGCCCATCGCTGACTTAGGCCCGGTACACACAGGTGACGTTACGGCAATACACGGACTTTTCGCAAGCTCGCAACCGTCAGGAGGTCGTGCGCACACAACTAGCCTGACGATAACCGAACCTAGCAGAAGGCCTGCACGACATCTGCACTCTCGCATTCGTTTCAGTGAGGGCGCTAGTATCGCGCAGTGGCTGCCACTCCTCTGCATGACGACTGCACCCAGGCGGCACCCCAGGCGACACCATCTTGGACCGGTTCAGGCAGTGCAGAGTGAAACGGATGGACCTAAAGACTCACGTCTCCCGAGGGGTTCAATTATGGTGCCTTACAGGAGACAGTGGCCGAGCCGGGCTACAGGGACGAAAGGTGCACTTGCGCCTTCGCTGTGACAAACAAAAGCAGCGGCAAACGGCGGCATGATGCACGGGCCAATTGTATTGATGGCCGTCAGCACAGCTTGGCAAGTACGTACTCGGAGGTGCTTTCACACGACCCGTCAACGCCTGAGGCCGAACATTCCGGGAACCGGGGTGAAAGGGAGCTGAGCGGCGGCGGCGAACCGACGAGTGGGCGAGAGGCAGTGGTTCTTCGAGAAGGTGGCGAGGTAGAATCCGGGCCTGGTACTTTCAACGGCAGCCGACCGGGAGTCGAGGAGAGAGTTATTCCTGCATTCCGATTGGACTGTAAGAGTGTTTGAATGGGGGGACAGGGAATTAAACCAGGGGTGCAACGAAAGTAAGGGGGGAAGAAGAGAAACGAATAAACGTCTCTATCCAGATGATGTCGGAGCGGTCGTTTCCTCAAGGTGCCAGCAGATGAAAGTTATCGTCTTCGCTTCCTTGGCGGCAGCAGCAAATGTCGCGCAACCAGCGAGGCGAGTGGAAGAATCAAATAGAACCGCACTGAGTCCATATCTACATTGCATGGCCATTCACGTAGAGTACAGTACTCGCTGGCCGTCACGATCTGCTAGTGGGAGAAAGGGACGAAGAATCGTGTTGCATGTCGTGCTCCTGTTGTCACAATCTATGCTTGAACCACAAGTTTATAAGCTGAATCGACGACCATTATTATCTTTTTCGGCACAGGATGAGTTTGGCTACAGACACGTTCTGAGAATACTGGTTCGGCTTCGGTTCTGGCTAACTCCGGTTCGAACACGGTTTTCGGATCGGCTACGGTTAGACACACGGCTGCCACTGTCGGTGCATTTTATTTTAGTAACAGCCGAGCTGTTAGGACGGCCGTAAACCAGGGTGTCTACCGAGTTGACATTTCTAAATTCCCTGAGTTTTCCAGGTTTTCCCTGAGTGTTTTTGCTGAAATTCCCTGAGTGAAACAGAAGTTTGTTTCATGTCAAGATGGGTAGAGACCATATCGCTCGGTGATGTCACTTTCTAATACGCATTTTAGAAAATGAAAACGACTTACTCCCATTTGAATAGTACATAGAACAGATAAACCTCAATATAGCGAAGTTGGTAAAAGCGGCAACTCACTTCGTTATATCGAAACTTCGTTAAACTGAAATTCGACCTGTCATGCAAGGCATAGTTACTGAAGGATTAATCTTAAACTGAAAAGGCCACAAGAATGCTCGACTAATATGGCAACATGAAAAAACTTTTTTTTATTTTTTGCGTGAAAAAAAAATCAATTTTGTTGAGCCTGAGATGCAGCAATCACAGTTAGATGCCTTGCCAGAGTGTCACATGTAAAGACGAAACAAATGCGGGTTTAATGCACTGTGGAATTGCGCTTGTTCTGCTGCTGCGGGTTGTTGTCAAATCCTCGCGCGTTGCCCAGAGCAATGCAACGCCTTTGCTATCATGCTGCCCAACCGAACTATTTGCTCTCCACGAACGCACAACACTGAAAACCATCCCACGTTAGAAAAAAAGAGTCAGTTTCACCGCGAGAGCAAAATAGTAAATCCGATAGCAACAAAGAGGAATTTTATATGAATATAGGCTAGCAGCTCGCTCCTTCAGGAAACGCAGCCGCTGCACTAAGAGAAGTGCCCTATCTATGATCTATGGCTCAGGGACGGATTCAGGTACATAATGGAGGGGGGGGGGGGTGTACAAAGGCTGAAGCCAACGCTCAGCAGTACATTTTGGTGGGTCACGCATATTTACAACAGCCCAGAGGGGATTATGGCGGTGCCTAAGAAGCCTTCATTGGAAGTGTGCTTAGGGAAGCAGGAAAGGGTAGAGCAATGAGAGGTAGAGAGCAGGGACAAGATTCTCTTTACCCCTTTTGGACAGTGGCAGGCAAAGCAACTTGACAAAGGGGGCAAACTCGACAAGCAAGCCTGACAAAGGAGGTGGACGACAGGCACTGAAGGGAGGGGCGGGGGCTGGCTTGGAGGGGGGGGGGCGATCGCCGCTACCCCCCCCCCACCGGGATCTGCCACTGCTATGGCTTCAACGAAAGTTTTGCAATTAGAGCACAACACCTACAAAGGTATGAGCCGTCTGCTGATCCCCACTAAAGATACCGCGGCGCACGCGACCACGCCCGCTGGTACAAAGTACGCACTTCCTGTCGGACTCACGCAGCCAGCACCCCCCCTCCCCTCCCTTCCCAACGCGCCGGCTCCTATCCAGGTGCCCATCGCGCGAATGAGACGGTCGGCTCGTTTCATCTCTGCTTAAGCCCCGTTCGTCGGCAGCGCTCGCGCACTTTCACTCGCACATGGAGCATGCGACGCGCGGGGTGATGTAATCGCGATTTGGACTTGATAGGGAAGATCATGGCGAAGGCAAAAAATTCGCGTCGGAGTGTCTATATAATTGCTATCGCACAAAAAAAAAGCAATATAGCTGCGGGCTAAGATCGCATTAAAGCACGGCAACAGCCTGAATTACGGCACATCCGATTATGGTGGAAACGTTACTGCTTTCCGACATCGCGCGCCGAATCGAGCATTTGGGACCCGGGCCGGTGTCGCGAATTTCGGTCGCCGCTATGCCATGGCTCTAAAAAGTTTTGTAATTCGGCTTTGTAGCAAACGCCCACGTGGTGTGGCTGGTAATTGCCAGCTGCAGCCCCAAAAAATTTCAGTCGACTGCCTAAAACTTGTTTCAGCAGTGCCCTCATCGGGAAAAAAAGAAATAAAAAACCTTTCACTTGCTGTGAATGGGCCCGTTAGTTACGCTAGCTCTCGCCTGGAAATTTATTATATTCTTCACGGAGTCCTAAATAGCATCTTTGAAGCTCGGGATCAGAGCGAGTGAGCTCTCCGATAACAGCCAACAAGCGTCATTTTTCTCGCCGATCGGGATGGCTTGCCAGATACGAGCCTTGTCGAAGGCATCCGCTTCCTGCGCGATCGCGATCGCTTGCAAGATAACTCAAGCTCGTTACATCTACTGCTACCGCTTCTACAACTAATCATGGTTGTTACTTGACACGCGGCGATAACAAAAACACCATATCGGGCGCTAACGCACAGCACGCGCGAGAAATATTACAGAACTACACCGCGTACTCCCAGAACATCCTGACAACATCGCGCGATACGATGTGTCGTGGTTCGCGGTTCCCGCATGCCACGCATTAGCCGGATTCTCTCCCACTTCACCGCTCCGAAGGCGATGACAGCATCAAGGTGCGCCACTTTCCCGCAGCCGCAGCGGCCGTTTGATTTGAAAAATGCGTTCACAAAATATCGAGCAAGCGCTACCGCGACTTTCGTCGCCTTTCAATAAAGATACTGTGGATTTTCCCTGATGGGAGCACAATTTCCCTGAGTTTTCCCTGAGAATTTCCAGACTACCCAAAATCCCTGAGAATTCCCGGTTTTCCCGGTTTTCCCGGTCGGTAGACACCCTGAGTAAACACTTTGGTGCGTATGAAATAAACCCTCGTAGCACCACAGCTGCGCCGCACCTGCTCCGCGAGATCGGCACCGCGCTCTCTTCGTCCTCTTCGTCGTCGTCTTTATTTTCTGCTTCGCTGTCAAATCTCGTGCGCCGATTGCTGCGGCGCGGGATGCAATAGCTCTTGGGTGAGACAACGAGTACATATTGAGAGAGAGAAATAAAGATAGAGAATGAGAAAAATTCTAGTCGCAAAAAATTATTTTGCAAGGCGAGCGTCTTAAACACTCGGCTATCCAGGCACGCTACCCGAGCATAAAATAGCCTTGTATAGTATAGTGTAGTATAGCATGGCATAGCAAAACAGCCAGAACTACTTAGGTGCCCATCAGGTCAACTGTCTCAAGTATAGTACTGTATACTAGAGTATAGTAAAGCACGGAGGTAGGAATGACAAGTGGGGGTGAGGACAGATGTGTGGGTGAGGAGGAGGAGAGAGAGAGAGTAAATCATAGTACAGAAAGAAGAGAGAAGTAGAGAGAATGAAAGACACAAAGAAAAAAGAGGGAAACAGAGACTCGAGGAAAGAGAGAGAAATAGAGAGTGATAGAACGAGAAAGCGAGACCCGCCGCAGTGGTCTAGTGGTTATGGTGCTGGGCTGCTGACCCGAAGGTCGCGGGATCGAATCCCGGCCGCGGCGGCCGCATTTTCGACGGAGGCGGAAATGCTTGAGGCCCGTGTAGTTATATTTTGGTGCACGTTAAAGCATCCCAGGTGGTCGATATTTCCGGAGCCCTCCACTAAGGCGTCCCTGAAAATCATGTCGTGGTTTTGGGACGTTAAACCCCGATAATTAATATTAGAAAGAGAAACGGCAAATACGGAGAGAGAGGAAGAAACGGAAGATAGAGACAGAGAGACCGAGACAGAGATACAGATAGAAATAAACAGAGGCATACACAAAAATAGAGAGACGAGAAAAAAAGAAAGAAATATACGAAGGAAAATTTCCAAAACTTAGCAAAGCAGCAACAGACCTAGGCGCCCATCAGCTTCGCTGTCGCTTTAGCATTGCGCCTTCAGTGCATGCTACACTAACTTTTTAAGGTATTATTCTCCTAAAAAAACAAAGATACCATATAGTAACATCGCATCTTCCGCAGCAAATATTAGGTAATGTTCTACTTTATTAAACCACAATTGTTTATGCTAATATAAAGTTTAGTAGTGCAAAAGCTACGAAAGCTCTAAGCAAAACCGTATGCGGTAGGAAACATCAATTTTTATCAATGAAAGCTAATCTGGGTTGAGTATCGAGCACTAAGAAATTTCCTAAAACATTTCAGAAAGTTGTGACACACACAGATGACTAACCCTTTGTCTCCTGTCGATGCGGCGGAATCTTGTCTCCTATTCACGCAGATTTTCCTTGGAGATCCTTGAATAGGGCTAGAGGCCTCTTCACAGGTCGGTCTTTTGGCTTTGCCCATAGCTGAATGCCTGTAATAAAATAGTGCAAAAATCACCTATCATTGCTCGACATAGTAAGCTAGGACGTAAAATGAACAGCGATTGTTGCAAAACAACCTTTGATACGTTCTGTATCCATGGGCTGCGATTATTACAAACGAACCACTCGAGCACATATCAAGTAGAATCTTCCCTCATTAGGGTGTCGAAATATTCGCCGGATGCCAAAGGATTCAGTGACGTGCGGCATAGAATTCTTCTGAGGTCTGGTACTCCAGCATTTTACGTCACACTATGAATATTAAAAATAAAATGAGTACGGAGTCATAACAATTATTTAGAGAAGCACAGAAGCACTGAATTGATGGCGATATGCTCTTTCACTAACACGCTGCGTTTTAACTAACACCAAGGAGAAGTTGTACTTTTGCTAGGTATAGGGCTAGGGCTAGGAACAAGAGCGCAGTGCCAGTCGGTTTTCAAGGTGACCACTATATAAGTGAGAAGAGGTGGTCTATATGTCCTTTTTATAGGTGTTTTACGGCTGCTTCCAACATGGTTCCAAGAGTGACCACCATTCAAGTTGTCGTTTCTATAGCTTGTGTTCCTATGCATACTGCTGTCGATCCGAAATACAGGTGGGAACCGAAGGATGAAAACCCGATTTGCTATAGAGGGTGTGTGAAGAGGAATATGTGCCTCAGACACGCTGACTGACAGCCGTTTCGGTATTTGGAGGCCTATTTTCGGCAAAGGCACCTTATCAACCTTTGTGTGTTAATTTTCGAACGGTTAGTTATTTATATCACCACGTGGTTCCGCTGCCGTTACCTGCCGAAAAGTACTTGAAGAGGAAATCAGAATCGCCATTGCATGCCTGTGAGGATCGTAATAGGGGAAAAAGGCCTGTTGTTGATGTTAAAAAAGGAAGGGTGGCCGCTCACTCTTTCGGATCCGATCTCGCGTGACTGTACAAGACGTCAGTGTAAGAGAATACGGCCTCTCCAGCGAGCGACGCGCTTTTCGTCCTGTCTGTCGTAAGAGCTGAGAGCGCAAAAAAATATATAAAAATTAATGCACCTTCGCACTAGTGGTGCCAAGCATGAAGCAAGAACGGAGCTGGGCGGTCTGCCTTGTTTCTCCTTATTTTTTCTTTCTTTCTCCCTCTATTTCTGTTTTTTTCTATCTGTCTTGTCTCTGTTTATTTCTATTTCTGTCTCTCACACACTATTTCCTTATTTTTCTCGCTCTTTGAATCTGTTTCTACCTCTCTTTCTACTTCTACCTCTTTCTAACTCTCTCTCTCTCTATTTCTCGCTTCCTCTTTCTTTCTGCATCTATCTATCTTTCTTTGATTCTCTCGCCTTTTTGCCCCTTTTTGCTATCTCTGTTTGGTGTCTGTTCCTTTTTTTATATCTTTCTCTGCCCTTCATTCTTTCCTCTCTTTTCCTCTTTCTCTCGTGTACTCGTTATCACGGCCATCAGAGTTATTGTATCCCACGCCGTGTGAACAAAGCAGATGAAGAAGATGAGAAAGGGAGCGCGCGTGGGTTTATGGTGGTATTTTTCCGTTCGCTCTGCGCCACTAACGGTCGGCTTAAACAACTCCGCTGTTAAAAGATTGGTCTAGCGATGTATATCAAGATAACGCGCGCGCCAGCCCTCGCGACGGCGCCCTTATCAAAGTTCTCATCTGCTGCTCGAGCAACGCAGCCACCTCCTTCATCCCCAACGGCGCCCCTTCGCCCGAGGAAAGACGGGCGTTGCGTTTCCTCTCTGCCTGACGAGCCATCGACGTCAGGCCTCGCACGCTGGTCGAATTTTATCGCATGCGTCCTTCGTGCGACGGAGCCGACCGGCACTTTTCATGTCTGCTTCAGCCGCGCTCGTCCCCAGCGCTCGCGCGGTTTTATTAGCGCGTAGAGCAAACGATGCGCGGGCCGATGTTGTGTATTTGGACTTTAAACAGAACACGACGGCGACAGCAACAACCAGCCCAAAGTGTTCATATCTAATTGCTATCGAAAAATAAAACTCACAGGGTCCCCTACACAATCGCCTACGGCGATTCAAAGGCGAAAGCCATCTTTTTCTTCTCACTCGATGTACTGATGCTCCCAGGCTACCCCTCCGAAAGTTTTGGGCACTTAACATGTTTTTCCACTTCCTCCAAGATCGGGGGCACTGCAAGCTTTCTGCACCTCAAGCTTTATTTGCGCTGCCTCCGTTATCGGCCAACCTTTGACAAACAACGATGTGGTGATGTCATCATGTGACGTCACGCACGTTATATGACGGCACAGTGACGTCATATTGACGCCATCATGTGATTTGTTCCATCACTTGTGTTGACGCGGCCGACGCTGACGGTCGATTTGCGCGTTTCATGAGGCGTCTAAATTTCGCCTTGATAATTCTAAGACCACTGACAACGAGACAAGACACTGTAAAGGGTTTAATAATAATAATAATATCTGGGGTTTAACGTCCCAAAACCAAGATATGATTATGAGAGACGCCGTAGTGGAGGGCTCCGGAAATTTCGACCACCTGGGGTTCTTTAACGTGCACCTAAATCTAAGTACACGGGCCTCAAACATTTTCGCCTCCATCGAAAATGCAGCCGCCGCGGCCGGGATTCGATCTCGTGACGTTCGGGTCAGCAGTCGAGCGCCATAACCGCTAGACCATCGTGGCGGGGCCACTGTAAAGGGTTTGGGAAATGGCTTTGCCTCCATCGTCAGCTGACCGAGAAGCGACTTCCCCAACGCAAAGCTATCCCCTTCTACCAGCTACGAAGAATGTTTTAGACAGCGTTACAAGTGCGGGTATTCAATGCATCAACTCGCTCGCGTGAATTCGCATAAATTTTACTGTACATTACAGCCAAGGAGAAGAGCCGAAACTCCGGTAACCAGTGCTCCTTCTTGCCGCTGCCCCTCTGCCGGAGTGGACGCGTCCAGTTTTCGAATTCGACGCATGCGGCTTACTGAGTGCTTCTCGCTTGCCGCATGCCTACAAAACACTCACTAACCATATTCGAGAAGAGTCACCCTCACTTCGCAGAAAAGAACCACTGCTTTGACAAGTAACGAATACCGTGTTCGATCTGCATAAAGATAGCGAACCGGCTGCTCTAACGCAAGAGATGCAGAACAGTTTTATGGCAACGGACAACATAAGCGCACTTCGCCTTTCCTCGACATGTTTAATATTTAAACCGGCTACTACGATAGCATGCAACGGAAAATGGAGTTGTCATACCTGCCTTGCGAGAAAGGCTCGCACGAGAGCCCAGCAGTTGTGTCGAGTTGAAGAAAACCCAGACGCACTTGCCAAGAGTGGATGGTGGCGACGGAAAGCACCTCAGGCGACGCACAGACACAACTTCCGTAGCGGGACGCGCGATCCAGACAGGGCGTTGTGGGCGGTGTCTAGGATGCTCCATTCGCGCGTCGTGCTCGGGCGGTTCCATTCTTGAATGGGGGAGACGGCGGAAATGCCGTCGCTTCCGTAGCGCTGCTCTTGCTGGTCTTTCGGGGTGCCCCGCAAGTATACTCGTGCAAATTTGTAACTCCGTCCGCGACGTTCAAGGAAAGCGCAAAGGGCCCGTATTTGCACTCTAAATAAATATTCCTGAACTTTCTGCATGTGTAGGCATATGAATTCCAGTAAAAATAAAGATGTTTGCGGCCCACTGCCCGTAGTTTTTAATATTATATATTTGCCGCTGATATATATAAACTCGACTTTTAAAAATTCGGGGGGGAATAGATTAGCGCATGATCTCGGCAGATAGTGTTTGCAGTATGAATTTTTAGAAGGTAGTTCTGCTGTGTATATCTATAAAGTGATATGACTCTTCTGAGACTTGCATGAACCATGTTACCTCTTATTTTGCAGCAACGCTGTTATAAGGTAGTTCTGCTGTGTATATCTATAAAGTGATATGACTCTTCTGAGACTTGCATGAACCATGTTACCTCTTATTTTGCAGCAACGCTGTTTCATTGGTCACGGGTGAATGACACAGATTCATCAGCTGCGCAGCCTGAAACTTCACCAGTTTCACTGAGAAAATGCAGGACTGCATAAAAGGCGAGCGGAGGAAATCATTGCACTGAATGTGCAACCACGGTGCTGGTTCAAAGCAGCTACAACAGGAAATGCCTAGAGCTGTGTAATATTTTCTTGTGTAATATTAATAAATCATGATCTTTTACCCCTAACATGGAGTGTTAGGTGTTTCTTTGAATTTGTTGTGCTCAGAAAACATTATTTGCACGTTCAAGATTGTTTGAGCTAGTTAGGGTACATGCATGTACATTTGGGCACCAACGGGGAATGGGACCTGTTCACAACTGGGAAAGCATTTCCAACTGGTTCCAGTTTCCAACTGGAAATACACTCCCAATTGGTCCCAGTCGCCGACTGGGAATGCGTTCCCAACTGGTCCCAGTTACCAACTGGGAATAGTTCCATAAACCAGTTGAAGTGGAACCAGTTGGAACCAGTTGGATTCCCAGTTACACATTTTCACCTGGGACGTGACGGAAATACGTCAGTGGAGCCGTGGTGGACCCCGGCATATAACACTTTCGTGTTAAAAGTTTTCGATTGGACGTGTTACCCGATGCACGCGGTAACGTGAAGATTATGATCGGTTGTTAATACAATCAGGAGCATTATACCGTTGCGTGAACATTGCGCAATGCACAGTTATGCTTGCCCGCATACAACTGGCCCCAAACGCGCACACATGAGCGTGCATTCACATGGGGACTCCCGGAAACTGCAGAGGCCATAGGATTTCTGGAGAAAGTTAGATGAGGCGCAACAGTACTCGATCATGTTCATAGTACTCACGCAGTGTTGTACACATTCCTCTAAAACGCGAACGAAAGCTCATTCCTCGTTCCTTCCAATTTTGGAACGAGTTCCCGTTACAAGTTCATTTAGAGTGAAAGGAACTCGTTCCAGTTTCATTTCGAAAATTGGAAACGTGTCGTTACATTAACGTTACATTTGATTCTGTAATCAAAATATAGTGCCGGATAATTCTGAGGCGGAATAAAGACAGCAATTTAAAGCTATCATTGAGCTACATATATTTTACGACTTTGACATCGCCGGCAGTAGGTTATATGTAGATAAAATGAATATAAAAAACGCTCCTAGACGAAATTTTTTAGAGACGTGTCTAACTGCAACTTTCGTGCTCGTCTATTACAAACTAGTGCAACACCACAGGCATTATCCACGTCAGTCCTCAAATGCGCCGTTAGAATATTGTGCTTCAGATATTTAAATAGAAATTCCACGCATGCACCAATATAAGCAACTTTCTTGCACAGGAAACCACATCGAAATGAACAGTACACAGGTGTTTAATGTGTGCTGATAGAATATCGCAGTGTGAGTAGAAAATGATGTCCAGGATACACATCCGCAACTTAGTGAAGCCCTTTGTTCGCACTCAGCAAGAGTTGAATCTCGATGTTGGTATCCGACTGAGGAACCTGTTTTCTCGTCCGCACTTCTTTGGCAATGTTGAAGAGCCTTTCCATCCAAGTGCTTGAGGGTACTGCCATCTTGTACACAAAGAGGTACAAGTCAACCGTAGTCGTAGGGGTGAGGGCAGGCTCAGCGGGCGCAACAAGCATGTAGCGCTAGATGTACGC
The DNA here is from genome assembly GCF_013339695.2 of Rhipicephalus sanguineus. Taxonomy (NCBI): domain Eukaryota; kingdom Metazoa; phylum Arthropoda; class Arachnida; order Ixodida; family Ixodidae; genus Rhipicephalus; species Rhipicephalus sanguineus. The sequence continues at coordinate 170,719,454 of NC_051180.1, read as the reverse complement.
GTATCGTTTATTGCATGACAGGCATTATAGGTCCGGCTGCTGTGGAACTGAACTATAATAAAGGTTATAGGCCGATAGTCGCGGATATAACTCGCATGGTGAAGAGATGCCTGCCCAAATTGAAACCACCGAAGGCACCGGATAGGCACCACTGCAGCAACCGCGTCCACAGCGTTTCGGTCCTCTTCCAGGCTATCCACGCAACCGGGTGTCAAAAGACAGATGTGTCGATAGCTGTCGGCGGCATGCACGGGATACTAAAGGGGCGATCGAGCCAGCCGCTAAACACCACGCGAGGAGAGAAACATTCCCAGGAACTGGGCCGAAGCTTCATAGTCGACAGCGCGCGAACATAACACCAATAAAACGTCGGAAGAGTGCGCTGCACGCAGCAAGGCGCTCACTGCCAAAGAGTTGAACCAAAGTGTGACTTCGTCACCGTTACGTTGGGGCCGAAGACCATTCATGCGCAGTGGGAGGCCACCAGCATAGTCAAGTGACAGGCGAGCGGTAGATTCTTGCGCCCCGCGTGGTCGCCCATCCACCCGGTTCTGCATGATGTGCTGTGTGCAGGTGCCTTTTTAGTGCCGAGGAACGTTTACAGAAGGAACGCCGTTCCCTATGTCATTCCTACGTAAACGGAACGACCTACCGTTGCAGTTCCACCAATCATTAATGGAACGGTGGCGTTCCTCCGTTCCTCCAAAAAGGAACTAGTTCCTGGAACATCGTTCCTTGGAACGCCGTTTCGTACAACACTGTACTCACGTCTCACAATCACACACACGCACACACGCATACACACACAGGCGCACACACACACTCACTCATAGGGGTTTCACTCACCTCATATTCGCATATTCTCAGACTCAAGTACGCCTTCATGTTCATACCAGCGCCTCCTCTATTTTTCTGTGCCTGGGCGAAGGAGCGGAGCGCAATGGGAACCACCGTCGGCGTTAGTGCGGCTCTGAGCCGCCGCTCGCCGCCACCGTAGTAGACTAGCCGACGCGTCGTCGCTCGCGGAAACGAGTGCCGTGGCTGCATTCGAAGCTGCTATATGGTTCAGTTTTCGGTTGTATTCGCGTTGTTTAAATAAAAACTTGTCAACTGGCATCATGAAGCACTTGTCGTTCTGGGCAACCAGCCCATATCGAAGGCATGTGTCTTTTCGCGGCTATTTGACCGAGACGCTCGCGCGTCGTCTGCTAGCCCGATTCCAGAGAGCGCATGCCAGTGATGCGCGGAAAATTGTTTTGTCACCGTTACGTTCGCTTGACTGAGAGTCGGTTATTGACTGTCTGAAAGTCGATTTTCGAAAGCAGCATTTGCCAAGAGCTAATACTGAAAGCTTGGGCGCTTAAAGTCCCCCATGAGTGCTACCCTCTACTGGTGTAGCGCACTATACGCAAGCCATAAGTTCATGCGCTAAATAGCATGAAATGTCACAGCTGCTTCCAGTGACAATGTACATAATGATTGTCTGTTGTTTCGCCGGTAGCGCATGTGGTGTCCATGGGCTCCGATTCTTCAGCTTCGGGACCTAATGTCAGCGCTGCATGCACATGGCGGCGATCGCGAGGCAGCGTTGCTACTGGTACTACATGCATTGGTTGACTGTTCGGACACAACACGGTCACGTTTAGGGATGCTTACCATGCTTGATTCAGTTACCTTGGGCTGCAAACGTGTAGGGTAGTCTGCAAAGTGTGACGCTACTGCATCCTTCGTAAGCCGCCGCTTCTTATATTCTATGAAATCTTCGCGTCGTAAACGACGGCTGCATATGCATATTGAAATATTTGCGCAGGCACACGGGGACACAGAAGAGGACGCACACACGAGCGCAATGTGTGCGCCCGTGTGTGTGTCTCTTCTGTGTCCCCGTGTGCCTGCGCAAATATTTCAATATGAATATGTTCCAACTAGGCCGAATCGCAGTTTTGCTTCAGCATATTCTAGTGTAGTTTGAAGATGTATTAGGACACCAATTATCCAGCCTAATTACTGCAAGCCGCCTCTACCGAACACCAGCGACAGCTGGAATTTCATGATTTCATGGAACGACAGCCGAACAGTGTATTAAGGCGAAAGCCTTAGATGCCTCATCAAACGCGAAAATTGACCGTCGGCGGCGTCAGTACGAGTGATGCAAAAATAATTACGTGATGACGTCATCATATGACGTCACAGATCATAAAATTTTGTGACATCGTCGTGACGTCACATAACGTGACGTCCGTCGTCACATTACATCTTCGCTTGGTCAAAATGGGCCGATCACGGAGGTAGTGCATGCCTCCGCTGATGTGCAGAAAGCCTGCACTGCCTCCGATCATTGAGGCTGCAAGAAAACCATGTTGGGCGCAGAAATATCTCGGCGGGAGGCAGGGAATGTTCAATACATTGACTAGAAGAAAAAGAAGAAGATGGCTTTCGCCTTGCAGTCGTCTTAGATGAATGCATAAAGGACCCTGTGAGATTTTTTTTATCAATAAAGGGAAATAAAAAAAGACAATCGTGATTTCTTTCAGTTCCATTTGCAGAGTGGAACACAACAGTATGTCATACTAAGGCATTGGGGCGGTTGCAATAGCCCGAAATAGAAAATAAAACACGAATACTATCAAACTCGAGTGCAAGTATCAAACCGGCAGCACGGCCTGACAGTCTGCCTGCGGAATACTTACAGCGGGGATGGAAAGACACGCGAAGATGCGGCATCTGCATTCTTTGCTATTTTGCGTCTATTTTCAAGTGGTTACAGCCTGGATGATTGATGAGAACACGACGTCATCCATGACACAATAAAAGACCATCTAGTATCTTTTTATTGCCACCACAGTTAGAACGTGATGAAAACAGCGCGCCGCTACGTTCGCGTTTCTTTCCATCCCCCTGTACCTGTGAAAGCCTGCAAGAAGCACAAATGCAATTAAACTCGGATGCATACACGAATTCGTGGGCTTCGTGATACGCGCGGCCGTTCAGCGCCATGGCCTAATACCTTGTCTACATTGCTATCTATTATACCACGGTCTATCTCTCTGCCTCTTAAGGCAGAATGACGCGCCACCAATACTCTAACCGCGCGGACGTGTTCAGCTTTCCATTGAAAACCCAAGGCGGAGCGTGCCCACACGCGCGCCACATCAATCAGTACATGTTCCATCGTGTTCCCCGCAGCATGTACAGTGTTCGTCTTCGTTACTGAATCTCGCTTTATAGCTTCGCGTTCTAAGGCAGCCCGACTTGCTTCAAACAGTAAAGCGCTTCCCCTTGAATTATCATAAAACCTTTCCCTCCTTATTTCGAGTTACTCAGAGCCGGCTTCTTTCCCATCGCTGTCATCCATAAGTCCTCTCCGCCTCCCTGACCTTCCGCTTATGCTTGTTGCCATATCGCCCGCACTGCTAGCCGTATATTTACTGGTGAGCCTCCTAGTTCTCTTTCTCCATGCTGTCAACGCTTTTTCTATACAAATACCTGAAAACCTTGTACAGCGCCACCACGCGGCAGCGGCGAGCGGACGCGGAGCGCGCGCTCGACGGCTTGAGGGGAGCGTTCGCCCAGGCACTGAAATATAGAGGAGGCATTGTTCATACTGACATCTTGCTGCACCCTGGTGGGTATTTACTCAAGCTCACCATCTAAATGAATGTGAGTGATTTCATACATGAGTCAGTGTGCTTGCCTATATATTCTCGATGTGTGCTCGCTTTCATCGGGCAGAAGGATCGTGTACTGCGAGACTCTTTCATACGTTGTCGTTGAACAAATTGTCGCAAGTTGTCTTATGAGCATTGTTACTGCCGTCCACGTTTAATGTAGCCCAAACATCACTTCCCGTTTTACCCCACTTCGTGTTCACTCCGACGCCGCCGACGATCACTCTTCGTCTTTGGTGAGACACTTCTTTCGCCTTAAAATGTGGGGACGATTTAAATTACTAAGCATTCTACTACGAGAGAACGGCATGCTGTCCATCATAGCCAGGGACCGGACTTTCACCCACGTGCTTAGCAGCTCAGCACTTCAGTTGCTAGAGGCAACAACGACTGACATGCATTGGTATCCAGGCAACAACGAAATGTGGCAACGTCAAGCAACAAGCGGCCTCGATAAAGGATCACAATGCCGAGCGAGCAGCACTTCATGAAAAACGGAGCATTCATATAACGCATGTGACCGGGGCAGCTCGCATTTGTGTACGCCCGCATTACCGATTACTCGCCGGCGCCTAGTTTTCGCGAACTATGGCGCCGCCGCCGCCACTGAAATCTGTAACTCATAAAAGCTTCACTCGAAAAACGTCCGGCAGATCGCGCGCATATGTGAGAATCTGTCTCGTGCAAAGCAAACTTGCAAGTCGCGCTCATAGCTCAGCTAAAGGCTGTCCAGAGGGCCCGGGCCGTCGCCGAAGGACTCTGTCTACCGGCCCCGACCTGGGTGGAGCGGCCGGATTGATTGGCGGGGCCTTCAGCACCGCTTTCTTTCTCCTCAGGACCTGAATAAAATTCATACTCACTCACTCCAGTTCACGAAGTCAAACGCCACTGCAAATTTTGCTTGTAGCGGGGCTGATGCCAAGGGTGCTACCCTTGACCCCAACACTGTGAAACGAAAAAGATGTTCAGGGTCATCGAGCGAGATGTCATCGTGTTTGTACCCGCGACCACACACTATGCCCGATAACTTATTAGCACGAGAATGTTTTCTCCGTCTGGCCGCGTTGTTTCTCTTGGCTCGCAATGCCAGGGGTGCAACAGCCGAAATAGGATTTGGAGCAATTTTTGGAGCAGCAAAATGTGAGACATTGCCTGTCAAATAATTCGACAGGCAATGCAAATGCTAATGTGGACCTGTGAACCTGGCAACCTCGAAATTCAGAAGATTCGTAAAGCAGGAGCAAGTGGGGGTGGAGCAAAAAGAAAACTGGCGTACGCTTTTGTCTAGTTGTTACTCAAGGCCGCAGAAACGCCATACACAGCAGCTCCAAATGTTTGCCAATAATTTTTTAGACGTCAGCGATCATACTAGTACTCGTAATTACACGGCGCGTGCACCAACGAGAGCACGCACCTGCAACGCAGCGAGCGCGGAGCGTCAGCGTCGCGAGGCGAGAGAGAGGGGGGGGGGGCTAGAGCACGCATCTGCAACGCAGCGAGCGGCTCCGCGCCATCTAGGGATCTTTCTGAGAACTAGAGGTGGCTAGGACAGCGCCATCTAGTGAACACTCGAAGAACTGTGGCTACCTACTACTACTACTACTACATACTACAGAGGAGGGGCAGACCCACATCCAAAGGAGCTTCGCCCCTCAAAAACGCGAGAGGGGGGGGGGGCTGTCGCTAGAGCAGCAACTTTGAAACTTTGATTCTAAGGGCGCGCGCGCTACCTCGACAGCCATCAGCGGCGGCTCGTATATCCTGCTACGTGCTGCGCTCTCAATGCGAAGACACTGTGCAGAAAGAGCATCTTTCCCTGGAAACGCCGTATTCTCTTACACCAACGTTTTTTAGAGTTACGCGAGATCGGATACAAAAGAGTTTGCTGCTAGCCTCACATCGTATAGCTTTACAATTTGTTGCTATCGCATTTATTGCTTCGTTCTTCCGGTGAAACTGACTTTTTTCTTTTCTTTCACGGGGGGTTAGGGTTAGGGTCTGCGCGTCTGTATTGGATGACGATGCCCACACTGCAGATGACTAACGCGGCCTCCATTTCTCGTTTAAATTTGCGCAACTGAGAAAATTTTAAGCAGGTCCGGCATTTTGGCGCAGCGTGGCGCAAATTTAACAAATTGCACGGTTTTGGCTCAGGTTTGCAGTAAAAATAAGGAATTGTATTAAATTGGCGCAGCTGTTGCATCTCTGGCAATGCCCATCCCCCGCGACGTTTCGGCTTCGCTCTACGGTTCCCCTCTATACTGGTTACACTGTGTGCTTGTCACGCGTTTGGCCTGGGTTCAAAGCCCCATTGTGGATGTGTGACTCATGCCTTTTTGTCCAGTGTCTTAGTGATGTGCATATACGCGTACAAGCACATCAGGCAAAAGGCGAAAAAAAAGGCATGCACAGCCAGAAAAAGACTATTTAATTTCTTTTTTCTTCAAACAAATTGCGAAAATTACGGCCTATTAGGTAGGACAAATTTGTTCCAATGACCCGCATAACGAGATTGTCGGTATGCGGCCCATTTAAGCGGCCTTGTAAAGCAAAAAAGCTACTTCACAATAGGCCGAATAAGAAGAGCCGCACGTGCATGGGACGCATACTTTTGACCTTTATATGCATAAGCCGCATATACAAAAGCCTCATAAAATAGGCCGCTTAATAGTGGGCTGCGTTGGTTTACGCCACTTACAGTGAGCCATTTATAAGCGTCAAAAATTTGACCTATTCTCCTGGTTATATGCATTGTTTTAGCCGGACCTGGCTAAGAGTGTAGATCGCATTGCTTTGCGCGGACACATACGGACACACTCCACGAAGCCGATTTCTTAGATGGCGCACGTAAGCTTGCGTGTAAGACTTCTAAATGATTATGAACGTATATTTTACAGCGCAAGCAAGTTATACTTCGATCCACGCAAGCTATTGCTACCAGAGCAACTGGTTTGCACAAAACAGTCAATAACGTCTCAGGGCTCCTTTAATGCCAAACTGTTTCGTTCCATGCCTGATTACGCGGTCTTAACACTTCTCTTGCAAATATTTACCCGTATGTTGCTGTCCCATATGTTTGCAAACATTAGTTACCAACACTTGTGCACTTTTGAAGCAAGGAAATCTGCAGGTTATGAATTCGTGATGCTCGCTGTATGTACCCACTTTTCATTATCGGAATATCGTAAATCGTCTTTAATTCCAAGTTCTGTTCATACATGAAAAGGCACAACACTGGTGAGGTCCACAGCCATTGGCTAGCAGGGAGTCTCAATAAATGTGCAATTACATGAGCAGATTATGTTAACAAAGCAGGTAAGTACACTTCAAGAAAACAAGCGATGAACAAAAAAGTAAAACATACAGAAAAGAACCGTATTTATGATAAGACAACTGCAATATTGTACATGTTACATGCATGAAAGAGCTTCTATCTGTACTGAACGGAAATGTAAATACAGAAAGCATGTCAAAAATATTTTGTTAGCCGTTTAATCAATTATAATGAAACAGATAACACCGCAAAAGCAAGTGCTATTCTTATTCATATTCTGCTGAAAGTATATTTTAGGTGCACAGGGAAAATGTTTTTTCTAATATTTGAAACGGTACATCGTTCCAGACATTTACTCCACAACTTCAGTCGTCGATTTTTAGAAGCATTGTTAGCAGGCGGAAGAATGAAATTGTGTAAGCTTCCGCGTCTAGTAACTGGGAAGATGAAGAAATTGATATACGATATCCTTATAAATATAACACTGCCGTGAGAAAGTAACTGACCAAAATAAACGTTTATG